>NC_064575.1:20233200-20298200 GCF_937001465.1 Orcinus orca
TTACATACCTTGTCTTGACTTTTTCTGAACCCTAATTACTGGTTAATTTATTTTCTGCAGTTTGTTTACTGGATTGGCTGGATTGTCTTGGTTCATGTACAAATGTAACAGATTCATTTCTATGATGAATAACGTGGTAACTTCTAAAAACTTCTTTTGTCCAGAGGGTATTAAAATTCAGAAAATAGGGGCTTCCCTGGTGGCGCAGTGGTTGGGAGTCCGCCTGCCGATGCAGGGGACATGGGTTCGCGCCCCGGTCAGGGAAGATCCCACATGCCATGGAGTGGCTGGGCCCGTGAGCCATGGCCGCCGAGCCTGCGTGTCCGGAGCCTGTGCTCCTCAATGGGAGAGGCCACAGCAGTGAGAGGCCTGTGTACCACAAAAAAAAAAAAAAAAAAAAAAAAAAAATCAGAAAATATTGCAAACCATTAGTCATCGTAACAAGCTCTAAATATGATTACAAAATCCATTTTGCAAGTGTTATCTATTGATTTATACTAGAAATCAGTGATAACTATACTATCAGGAGGCAACCAGTGACTATACTACCTATGGCTCTTCTAATGCTCTTTCGAACTATAAACAGACCACAAAAAGAGCAGATTGTGGCTATCTCGAGCAGGGGCAAGAATTATTTATTTGGGTTGGCCTGCCACTATATGTTTGGACTGTTTCTTGAAGTTCAAATCCTGGATTGATGTACTGAGCGTGAAAACCTAAAGTCGTGGTGTGAGAATTTGTAACGTTGTTCCTGTAATATCGGCTCTCTGTGGATCAATAATGAAAGCATTAGATTTGGGTTATACAGTTTGAGGGGAGTACAGGCCCTGACGTAAAATGGAAAGCTTCTAAGTTGATGGTATTGCAAATGTAATATAATGGATTAATTGTATTATAATTCATAGCTTTTACAGCAACAGTTGACAGCCATTCAGGTGTCAACTTTTCTTCTGCTGATACCTGAACTATTAGAACTTTTAGAACACCTAGGAGAAAAAAAAATAAACATTAAGTTTGTATAAATAATAGATCTCGACCCTGGGAGCTGTGTAGAATATTCATGAACTGTGTTTGTATTCACACAGCCCCTCTAACACTTTAAATTAACATGTTGTGAATAGAAGATATAAATGTACAAAATTTTCTGTTTTATTAATATCATGTGGGAAGCTAAAGAAAGGTAGAGCGTTCCTGTTTATTTTCTCAGGAAAGGTTATTTAATCTAATTGACGATTATTTACACATGTGTATGTGTGTGTTAAGTTTATCCATTCATTCCATGAGTATGGATTGACTACCCTCACTGTCTGTAGAGCAGTTTGCTAGGTGTCAGGGTTACCCTTGAAGTTCCTTTTCAGAGAGAGTTGGATGTTGTCTTTGAAAGTGTAGCAACCAGATGAGATTGAACTTGCTTATAGAGAGGGCCTTAAAGCAGAGAGAGCTTTAGATCCCAGAACCAAAGGCTATATGTACTCTTACCTTAAAAATGTTATGTCATATATAAATTGACTTTTCCCCCATCTTCTTTATTTGCTTATCTCTTAAATACCCAAGTGTCCTTGTGGTGTGGTGTCTAAAAATGGTCAACAAACAAATAAAAACACACTTCGAACAAACTTACCTTGAATTAAAGGAAGATGGAAGAGATAAACATTGGAGCCATTGAAACTTGGTATTGGGCAATTGAACTATATTATTTTGCATTAGCCTTCAAGGAGCATTCATTCTTTCTAGAAGTCACTAGAAAAGTTCCTCCGGAGTAGCAATGTGTTGAGGATGCTGTTTCTAAACTGATTTACAGGAACTGAGTGAGTCAGATCCAGAGGATTTTCAAGTGCAGTAATGAGGATATTAGCAAGCTTGGTCGGCTTGTGTCGGCAAAATAAAATTGCTCCGTAAGTAACATTAATTGCTTTTAAATGAGACCCTAACAAATTGGCCTAGGCCTGGAAAAAAAAATGATGGTTTGTAATATGGCGAAAATATTAAAATTAGACTTAAAATGGTGTCTGAGCTAATGACTAGATAATAATCGCCTATATAAAATTCATTTTCATTAGGAGTTTAATTTACATCATTTTGCATTGTGAATTATTCAGACTTCAAGGGAAAGTGACAAGTAGCAGTTAAAAGACAAATACAGAGCTGGGAGTAAACAGCTCTTCTCCTCATTGACAGCATATTGATTCATAACACTCCAAATGTGGGGATCTGTCGGGGCAATTTGAATAGGCCACTTACCACTTGCATGGTCAGCCTGAAGCAGTATTACCTCAAAGATGTGTGTGTCCTTATTCCAGTTTAAGGAGGTTAAAGGTTAAAGGTTAAGGGGTAGCTTAAAAGCATCATCTGCCTAGCTGCTTAACTTTAACCTGATCAATTTAATGAAAATCTGTTTTACAGATGTTGTTTTAATGTATTTGGCAGGATTTAGGCAGCTTTAACATTAGACGTATGCTAGTAAAAATTATTTCTTTATTTGACCAGAACAACACCTTTCCTTTCATGTTTAAGGTAGAAGGCTTGTGGGTTACGGTATTTTGGCAAAGAACCCAGGGGCAGAATGTGTTGATGATTTTTCCATATGGACTCAGAAAAAGAATACCTTTATGTCTATTGCTAACGATGACTGCAAAAACAAACAAAGCTGTGTTCATTTTCTGGCAGTATTCTTTACCTTAGGATTTTTTTTTTTAAAGGAATTTTGTTATTGTTAAGAAAAGCTTACTCCTTTCTTCAGGCAAACTTCTCTGAAGCAGTAAGCACTATTAAATTTTGATAACTCTTTTCCTCTGGAAATTTTAAAGATGAAGCAAAATTGGGCTAGGAAATTCAAACGATAAAATGAAACTGCAGGGCTTCCCTGGTGGCGCAGTGGTTGAGAGTCCGCCTGCCGATGCAGGGGCGCGTGTTCGTGCCCCGGTCTGGGAGGATACCACATGCCGCGGGGCGGCTGGGCGCGTGAGCCATGGCCGCTGAGCCTGCGCGTCCGGAGCCTGTGCTCCGCAACGGGAGAGGCCACAGCAGTGAGAGGCCCGCGTACCGCAAAAGAGTTTAAAAAAAAAAAAAAAAAAGGAACTGCAGATTGACCTTAATCTTCTCTTTTAACGTCTGAAAGTGTGTTTAAAGTGAGGTTAATAAGTATTGAATGCATAGATGGCTACAATCAGTGTTGCAAGGTAAAGTGTGTGTGTGTGTGTATGTGTGCGTGCATCTGTATATAATGCCAACACAGTGTTCTCAGCTAAGCACTTTATTAGATTTGATTATGTTTTCCCAATTTCAAGCCTCTGCATCCTTTACAAATTTCTGTCGATTGATATTCACATAATGAATCCTCAATAAATATTTGTAAGATGAATAATGGACTAATGCATGAATTGAGACATATTAAAGAAACTCCTTTACTTCCAACCCTCATTAAAAAAAGAATGCACTGCAATTTGGTCTACCCCTTAAATGATCTCAATCCTTTTCTAAAGTGTCCAGTAAAAAGATTCAATGAAAACCACTTAGCACTACATGTTCCAACTGAGAAAGAACAAATAAGACTCTGGTAATATTTCAGATTTACAGTTTACCTTATTCTTGCCTTAGAATGACTGAGACTTTTCTGGCCAGCTGATTGGTTGATCACCATCCTGTGCAGGGCATGCAATAAGCTTGCCACACCTGTGCTTTAGCTGCTTCGATGATATTATATTGTATTTTTAAGTGAGGTGTTCACAGCTTCGCTGGTTCAAAGTCAAAAGTTTAATTATACTAGTTTTTTTTTTCTTCCTGCATCTGCTAGTTGTGAAGGAGAATCATCTGTCTGAATTCCATAATGCTGTTTTCATATTTGGATTTCAAATTGTCTGAGGGCAGTGAATGAATCTCTTGTCTCCATGGTGAGCAAAGGACGACACGTAGGATTTAGTCCTAGGTAACTTTTAGTGTAACATTCCCCCAAGGAATATTTTTGGAGTTTTCTCATTATCCATGTTATGGATGAAAGAATCCGGGTTAAGAACTAAAATCAAGGTGCCGGGGAGGGTCACAGAAGAGAATGCAAAAACCACGCTGGGCAAAGTATGTGGCAAGGAAATAAAAAATGGAATAATTAGCTTCACCTGCCTTTTCAGCTTTTTCTTTTTTTTTTAACTGGTAGGAAATAATAACCCAATCAGTTTGGAATTAATAAAGAATTACAAGCATTTTCATTTCAATAGGCCTGAGCCCAACTTTGCAATTTAAAATCAAATATACCCGATATGTACCATCTCAATTATTGAACTGTCATTGTCCCAGTGCGATGGTAAAAGAGGTTAGGAGATTGCGTGGTACCCATATGCATAAAAGTCATTGTGCAAAAGGAAATTGGAATATGTGTGTGTATCTAAAAAAACAAAACAGGTTTTTCTTAATCTTATTCTAGTCATTTGTTTAGATGAAGAAAGCTGTTTTCAGAGATAAACCAAAGTTCTTTTTTTCTGTTGCTAAACATTAACGTGAAGATGGAAAATTTTGCACTTTTTGTGTTAGTTTCAGATTTCTGTTCCTTTCAAGGTTGAAATGCAGTGTGAAATTTAATTTCAGTTGCAGGATTTATTTTTTAAAAAAGTAATGACAACTCAAATTATTCTGTTGTATTCTCATATAAAAAGACAAGGCAGAGGTTGAGAAAACCAGTTTCTGTAGTAGAAAAATACATGCTTGCCTAATACTTATAACTAATAAATATACAGATCAAATAGAGGTCAGCTGGTTAGCTAATAGCAACTAATAAATCACTAGTGTTTTCAGATCACAATGTAATTGGCCAGCCCTACTACTATGTCTACTTCTGTTTTTAAGCTTGACATTTACTGAAGCACAGCCATGTGTTGGAACACGGCTACTCCAGCACAAATATGGGCATTCTCACTGCATTCACATGGCGAGAAATATATACTACATTAGGAGCTGAGAACCCTGTTCGTATTCCACTAGGAAGAAATGACCAAAAATATCTGTCTATCCAGATACATAATAGATAGATAGATACACATATATAGAGATATATATTGATACATACCAATCCCTAGAAGGATTACTTTAGACCAGGTATTAACAACTTATTACATCCATGTCAGGATAGATAAAATGATTTTTAATGTGTGAAATTGTTAACAAACCCAGGCGAAATTTAAAGAAAGCAAAGTGTGTCATTGGAATCCTCTTATTTTATTTCTGACACGTCTTTCCTTAACTAGTGCTACCATCTCCCCACACATCAGGCACACGCCGTTATTCTCTTCTCTCTTTTGCTGAAATCCTTACTGTTTTCTCATCTAGAACTTCTCTTCATGGAAGTACTCCGTGTTGTGAGATTACCTATCTAATTCCCCAAAGAAAATGAGCATTCCTTTCATTAAGGAGGAAAGAAGCCTTTTTCATAAAAGCAGAGTAGTGCATCCAAAGGTGTAAATGACTTTCAGATCTTTCCCAAGGTGCATTTGGTTTTAAAGGAACCGCTTGACCTGGAGGAATTTCTAATGTGTGAGGGGGGACGGTGGTTACATCAGGGATGGGGTTGTGATAGGGCGGTGCCCCACCCTAAGAGCTTCCTGCATTTCCCTTCTTCCGGATACACACACGCACACGCACACACACACACACACACACACACACACACCCCACACACACACATCACACCCAACCCTCCACTTCAGAGAAGCAGTAAAAACTCTGGCACTACCATTCATTTCACTCCAGGACCATGTCAACTCAGACTTCGGGATTTATGTTACTGTTTTTGTATAACTTGTGCTCATTCTGTCTCATGTGAAGTGTAGGTATGATTTAACCCAAATTAATAAATCCCTATGTGTCCCCCAACCTGAGGTCATTTAGGGAATGCAGACAAAATTGTTATATCTCATAATGAACGTGCTCCCCCTGTCTGTTTCTTTGGCTTCCACGTAACCATCCCTGTCAGTGGAGCTCGTTTAAAATCGCTGAAATGTTCAGATGGGTCCTAGGACGCCACGCGGTAAGGCGGCCAGAGTCATATGTTAAGCAGGCCTTGCGCTGCCGAAAGGGTCTTGGCCCGGCGGGGGGTGGGTGGGGGGAGCTGGCATGTGCATAATGACCACGGTTCTGCTTCCAGAACATCTGGCCGGCCTGCGATCTACTAGAAATGCTTTTCCAAGTTCGCTTGGAGTCTGAGCCTCTGCTTAGGCTGAGTTCAATTAGACGTGGAGATTTGTTCATTATTCAGATAATTCAAGCCTTCAAAGGCACTTCTTCCCCCCAAATTATCAGTGTATTGCGGGAGAGCTTATGATGATATGATTATTCAAAAGAGGAACAACGATGGAGGCTCAGCCCCCAAGAACCCGTTAGGAAGATTCTGTAACCGAGGAGGAGTATGGTGATTGACGTTCTGTTTGCAGAATGCCCAAATGACATCCCAAGTTCTAATAAATACAGAAACGTTCATTAAGCACTTCCTCTGGGCCAGGTTTTTAAATGTCTCTGTTTATGGAGGTTGTGTCCCATTAATGAGGAAGGATACAAACCATCTTCTCTAAGGTGATGCTTCCTAACTCACTCTGTTCTTCCAATGTGGCAGGGACATTAATCAAATTAAGGGTTGAATCCATATACTAGCCCTTGAAAACTTCCATGCTTTTTTTCAACAATGGTTGGTCAAAAGGCTGAGTGTGACTCCTTTCTTGGGTCATCAGTAGATGTAGAACAATGTCACTTGTATATCTTGGCTGACTCATTGCTCTCTTGCAGTGTACAACTTTGTTAGTCAGTTTCAGACAAAGGTTATGGTGGGAATTACAGAGCAGGATAGAGCTTTTCTATTTCTTGGAACATTTACGTTGTTCTTTAAACATGAGGATGGTGCCACTGATGCATTGCCTAGAAAATGAAGAAGAGAACCACTTACTAAAGAACGCAAAATGGGGCTTCCCTGGTGGTGCAGTGGTTGAGAGTCCGCCTGTCGATGCAGGGGACGCGAGTTCGTGCCCCGGTCCGGGAAGATCCCACATGCCGCGGAGCGGCTGGGCCCGTGAGCCATGGCCGCTGAGCCTGCGCGTCTGGAGCCTGTGCTCCGCAACGAGAGAGGCCACAGCAGTGACAGGCCCGTGTACCACAAAAAAAAAAAAAAAAAAAAAAAAAAAAAGAAGAATGCAAAATGTGTCAGATTATAACTTCAGTCAATTCCCTTGTAGAACCAGGATGCTACTTTAGTTTGAGTCTTGGAAGTTTGAGTCTTGGAAGATCTTTCTAACTTCAGTCTGCAGTACTGTCGAGAATTCTGCTTAAAGGTAAATTATTATAATGACAGTTCTGTATTATCACAAATAACACTTACATGTGGCGACATTTCATTTCACTCGGTTTTATAATATTTTATTAACACTCTAGGTTTCCTAAAGGGAAAGTACTTCTGCAGCTTTGACTATAATACGTACATATATTAAATATGTATATGTAAATATAAATGTGTATTGAGACCATATTCTCAATATTTTATTGATACAGATTTTCCTAAATACTTTCTTTCATTGGAAATATTAGGAAGCATAGAATATACACTTCTCTCTCCTTGTTGCTTAAGGGATAAATGTTAGGGTTATATTTTCTGATTACTCAATTTTTAGGGAGTAGTGTGGAGGACGGTTAGGGTTGAAGAATTCTTTGTCCCTGGATATCTGCTGATAAAAATTAGTGGAATGCAGTGCTGAGGATGGAAAGAAATGAGCTATTGATAAGTCCAACTGTATTGCTTAATTCGAGTTTGGGAGGAAAGCTTTAAAAGTTTCACATACTGATTTTCAGTCCATGATTATGTGTCTTGTGTCGAGAAGAGCCTCATTTATAGCTAGAGTTGGTAATTGACTGTCTTTGTATGATTTACAAGCTATTGGAAAGAATCTCACCAAAAATATCCCTTCTTCTGATGCCAGTCTGTTGTCAGTGAAACTGTATTGATACTTGACTTATCCATTTATCAATGGCACAACTTTTTGAACAACAATCATAAGTTAAAGCATTTTATGTGCATTATCTCATTTACTTTTCCCAACAGTTATAGGTTGTTTTTCCCATTAAGACATATGAGGAAACTGAGATTCAGAGCAAAACTCCTTGTTCAAGTCCTCACAGATAGTAAGAGCACGTGCTGGGGTTCTCACTCTGGTCTCTTTTCAACCCAAGCCTTCACCTACAGTATAAAGCTTTGCTAATGAAAACGTTTTGTTGTAATACTTGAGAACAGGGAGAGCAGGGAGTGCAAAAGGAAGAGAAGGGCTGGGGGCCTCAGAGACAAATGACCGTTTTGTCCAGGGTTAGTTATTTTGGAGCCCACCTTTATCCCTTCGAGTTACAGATTCCCTTAAAGACACTGCAGATGCAATGTAACATAAGAGCTGGCTGGTAGGGTTTGCACCCACGATTGCAGTCAACTGGCGTGATGAACTTACACCTCTTGTGGGCATCTCCAAGCCCGAAGGAGAGACTGCTGGTTCAAACTGTTACCTGACTCTTTCCTATCACAACAGAATTCTTTCCCTTTAAAGAAACTTTCCTTTTGCTGGCATTTTTGGGGTGTTTGGTATATTAAATAGTAAAGGACTCATAGAATATTTATCACTCCGAGTGCCTGAGCTCTCAGTGTTTGCAAGTTAAGCACCTTTGGAAGCTGCCTTAATTCATTCAGGTCACCAGGGTACTTCAGAAGTAATGTACTAAATGGTACCCTGCTGACCTGAAAGATGGAATGTGCCTCCCTAAGCATTTAACTTCCTACATAGCAACAAGTAAAGCACAGTCTGCTCTCTGCCCAGGACCTGAGTCTCCTCTTCCCTCTTCCTGACATCCTTATAACTACTGGAGAAAGTCCTATTCATTTGCTACGTAACTAGCATTTTTAAAAACTTATCTTGTTTTGAATTATTATTATTATTATTTTTTTGCGGTACGCGGGCCTCTCACTGCTGTGGCCTCTCCCGTTGCGGAGCACAGGCTCCGGACGCGCAGGCTCAGCGGCCATGGCTCACGGGCCCAGCCGCTCTGTGGACCGGGACATGAACCCGTGTCCCCTGCATCGGCAGGCGGACTCTCAACCACTGCGCCACCAGGGAAGCCCTATTATTTTTTAAACTTGTATCTTTTACTTCTTACTTCGATTCATTTTGTTCCAAGCTTCCAGGAATTTTCTTTCCACCATAGGTTTCTCATGCACTCCCTTCCTCTCTCTCCTCCTCGCAATTTTGCTAATGATTCCAAGCAACCGGCCCACATCTTTTTAGAACTATTGACATGGACTTCCCTTAGAGATGCTTGAGGAAAGCTTGCCTTCCTAAATCTGGCTACCGATCCTGCAAAAAATTCTCAGTCATTGACACCAATGCAGTTGACTGTACTCATTAATGAAATATTCTTTTAATGGAAAGTAAGAATAGTCTTAGTTTTGAAGTGACCGAACTGTTAGCAGGAGAGAAGCTCCCAATACCAAAGCTGGTGTGTGTAAAGGATGCAAGGACATTTGGATAATTATGATGGGCAGTATCTTTTAAAGACTTTAACTATTTCTAACTATTTATTTGGCAGGCCTGAAAATAATACTAGCGTGTGTCCTTAGAGCCTGAAGTCATTCATTGTTCAGTTGTGGGAAATCAGGTAGCAAGTCTGATTGCCATCACCTCTGGAAGAGTGTCAGTTTACAAAGTATCTCCTTTAAACTCAACATATATTCAGCACTTACCACTAAGTAACAGGGCAGGTGACACCAGACATGAGGGAAGGGGAGAATGATTCCCCAATTTACACCAAATAAATAGTGTCATTTTTTAAAATAAGATTAACATGCTAAAATGGAAAATATGTAAACAGCGGAATATACCTTTCAGAATTTATTTCATTTCGTGAATTGATATTACACAAAATTTGGAAGGGAGAAAACGCGCTCCTACTTACTATGAGATACCATCACCGCTTTTTAAACAGAGGCTCCTCAATGTCTTTTGAGAAAGAATTTGACTAAAAGCAAGTTGTGGTTTAATGTATTTGTTTTGGTTTATTATAATTTTTATTAGCAAATTAAGTAATTAAAAAAAGCCTATTTGGATGGAACCATCGTACCAAGTTTTTCCATCATGAGTATTTCCTGAGAAGATACTCCCCAGGCTCATAACCAAATTCCTTAAAAATAGATCCAAAGAGAATTCATAAATAACTTTTTTTTTTCCCAGAGAAATAGAGTCTCTGGCTCTGTTAATTCCTTAAATAGTAGAAAAACTAAGATGGGTTTTATGAAGAATTCTTTAGTTTTTAGAGTATTCATTCTTAACTTGGCAATAGAATTACCATCCTTTAAGTCAGAAATGCAAAACTTTCCTATTGCTTAATAGTGTCGGTATTTACTTAGATGTATGTTTCAAAATAGACTCTCAGGTATAACATTTACTTATAAGTTCCTGTAGCATGTACTAGGTCATTTTATTTCTTCCTGTAGAACTGCAACCCCTTTAAAAGTAATGGCTTCATAACTTATTGGAAAAGCATTGATACAGAATTACATCGAAATTGATTTTTTTTAAAGTCTGTGAACGCTTTTCTAAAAAGTGAACCATTTAATTCTTTATCAGTGGGTATAGAAGAATGTGGATATATTCAGTTCTTACGTGTTTGGTGATTATAAAGTCAAAATGCCACTACTCCAGTGATGTTTTCAGTATGTATCCAAGGAGACCTACCTATACCTATTTTGCTCAAACCCTGAAACAAATTGCATGCTCGTGCACGCGCGCGCGTGTGTGTGTGTCTGTGTGTATGTGAGAGAGAGGAATGAGTGAGAATACAGTATACGAAGACTTATTTTAAAAAATTGTTGAAGATTATGAGTTAATCATTAACGCCTATTTATTTTGTTTTAAAGTAGAACTCAGAAATCTCTTCCTGCAAATTGTAAGTGTTCTCAGTCCCTAGAGGTAATAAACCTTTGATGATGTTGTGCAAGACTCGTCCACAAGCCCTGAAATCAGTTCTGTATGTACACATGACTAATCAAAGGTTCAGGGAACAGGTTATGATTTGGTAAAAGCGATAGGTGCTCCAGAAAGTAAATGGCCTTACCAACTGGGGAGGCACACTTAGCCTTTTTTCACCTTATAGAAGGCAGGTCCTAGTCCCACCGTTGGAGCAGGTATCCTTTTACAAAGGCTTGAGCACTAAGTCTTTTGAAAAGTTCTCTTTTAAAGCAAGGAGTTTCTCAAATTAATATCATCTAATTAGTACTCTACTCTTTTCTTTGCCTTAAAGTCACAACAGATACAAGACACTTAGACTCAAAAGTATCCTTGACATTCAGGGAATTAGGTAATCAGAACAAATATCTTCTTAAATTGATCAACTGTCAATGTCCATAGGGGAAAATGATGAAATAAGACAGCAATCTCAATAATTAAGCATGAAATTATTTAGGAAAATGTGAGTAAAAGTCTCAAGAAATCAGTTCTAATATAGAAAAGGGAGGAACTAAAAGAACTAAAGTATAAAACCTACCATGTGGGCAGTGCAGTGAATGTTGAGGCCATTGTATTCTGGTTTCTTGCTGCTTTTTTTTTTTAAATCTTCAACAACTTTGTTGCGATTTAATTCATGTACCACGAAATTCACCCATTTAAAGCATCTAATTAAACGTTTTTTAGGATAGTCACAGAATTATGCAATCATCACCACAATTGATTTCAGAACATTTTCAACACTCCAAAAAGAAATCCTGTGCCATTTACCCTCCCCCCTCAATAATCCCAACCTCCCCTGTCCCAGCCCTAGGCAGCTACTAATTGCCTTCTGTCTATATAGACTTGGTTATCCTCAACATTTCATAAAAATGGAATCATACTATGCATGGTCCTTTGTGACTGGCTTCTTCCACTGAGCATGTTTTCGAGATTCATCCATATTGTAGCATGAATCAGTACTTCATACCTTTTTATTATGGAATTTCCATTGCGTGGATAAACTACATTTATTTATCCTCTCATCAGTTGATGGGCATTTGAGTTGTTTCCACTTTTGGGCTATGATGAATAATGGTGCTATGAACATTTGTGGATAGGTTTTTGTGTGGACATGTGTTTTCATTCTCTTAGGCTTATACCTAGAAGTGGAATTCCCAAAAGAGCAATCACTGGCATTAACTGGACTCAGTACTGCTGGTCACTTCTTATTTATACCTGATCAGCTTCTTTTCCCTTTCCCTTTAACAAATATTACACATGTTTATCACTCTTCTGATGCTCTTTATTCATCTTCTGCTCCATGGCCAACAAGTGCAGTGAGAAAAATTTGAACATTTATTGGGCACTTATTAGGTGGCAGATGATCTTCTAAGTTCTTTAAATATATGAACTCATTTCATTCTAACAGCAAACCTATTAAGTAGGCATTATTATTATACCCATTTTGAAGATGAAGAAACTAAGGCGATGAAAGCTTAATTAATTTATCCAAGGTCACATAGCTGGTAACAGTACCAGCTGAGTCAGGATTTATACTTGGATTGACTGGTTCCAGCAGCCACCGTCTTAAAGAGGACACTTTGTCCCAGTGAAGACACATTGAGAAATATGCCTGGAAAGGAAGGCCTTATTTGTGGCATGTAAGAGTATAACTATAATAGCTGATCTTTGGGAAGGACATCCTCTGAGAGGGAAAGAAAAGAAGTAATGATGAGATGGATAGAGATTTAGAGACTTTGGGAGGGGGTAGTGAGGGCTGGCAAATTAGAAAGATCACTGATAACATTACATAGTTTTTAGTTCTTTTTTATGTCAGAATGTAAACCATTATTTGGTTTATACAGTGTTCTTTGAAAAATGTTTATGAACTGAATTCTCCATATTGATTGAAAAATCGGTATATTTTATGATAATTACTGAAACACATTTTGTTAGATTGGTGTGTTAGTAACACACAAAAGCTTGTTTGTCCTCATTTCACTGTGCTAGTGAATAAAACAGACACAGAGGGTGTATGAAGCAGTTCCCGTCCTCAAGAAGCTCTGCAGGTTTTCGAAGAAACCATACAATGTGTTTTATCTGTGCTTTATTTTCCCTTGTGAATTGTCCCTAACAACTTTTCTGAATTCCAGAAGTTTGTAGGGACATTTTTAGTCCTCTATATAACACGTTTTAGCAATGTTTACTCCTTTGTGTCATCCAGAAAGTTAATATTTAGATTTCCTGTGGCATTTACGGAAGAAATTAGATTCCTGCCTTGCAAAACTTGGAAAAAGTGGCTGTTTGTTTCCACACAAGATGTCCCATTGTTGAAAAATAATGTGAAAAATAATGCACAGTAACAGTATAATTTAAATTTTCTCTCCCTCTTGCCTCCCACTCTCCACCTATGTGATGTTTTGTGAGCATGATTTTTATGTTTTCAGAGTAGTAAAGATGTGGATAAAGTGAAACATTACTCGGTGCTTTTTTTTTTTTTTTTGCCAACTAGAAAGATTCTCTTTCTTTTTCTAGATATAAAAACAAAAATAGACTTGTTTCTAATAGCTAATCTAATGAATCAGTGGTAAATGGTCTTGATATTTTATCTGTAGATATTTCAGGCATCATCCTATTTTATTCAAACACTTACAACTGACCTTGACGTTTTCAGTTTCCAGAGACCTCCTGCTTACATGGGTAGGGTAAGGTCAGGGCTTGGGCTGACAGTGTTCCTACTGTTAGAACATGACATTGCATAATTTCTCCTTTCTGTTTTACTCTGAAAAAAGTTTTTAAGGAAAAGTTACGCAAGAAAATATGATAAGCTCTCATATTGTCTCAGGCTAAAAGATTCCCTAGAGCTGCTTTCTTGAGTCTGAAACACAGTGAGACTGAAAGATTGGATGACTATTTCAGCACTTACGTCCAGGAACACTGATGAACTTAATAAGCCTTGACAAGGTGGGTATCACTTTTGATGCCCTCCCATTATTAGTATATTAGGGGTGGGGTGCGGTGGGAGAGTGTGGGGTGATGTCTCAGAGAAAGGCAGTGGAAGATATGCCCATCTATCTCCCTGCAGCCCTCTGTAGCTCAAGAAAGGTTTAAAAGAGTTAGGCATTTTCTGTCTTTAAGCATCCAGCTGACTTTCTCACTCTTTATGTGGTTTTTGGCAAGCATTTCTGTGCCTTAGTTAATATATTAGTAAATGGAGAAAAAAACACTCCAGTGAGTTCTAGAGATCTTAATTAAGGTACAGAAATAGCTTTGAAAATGCATTCTGAGATGAAAGCTTTTCTTATATGTGGAAAATATTACTCGTGTCTTGTCAGCACATCTACTCCATTGGCATTGCTCTTTGTACTTGGAGATAATTTCTTCTTTTCTTATTATTGGTAAGACACTTCCCTTTTTAATTTCTGTGAGTGCACTTGGTTACATTACTATATCTAGGACTTGTCTGTCATTCCTGAAAAGCCATTCTTAACTTTCTCCAACTGGCCTTCAATTGAAATTTGCTTCGAAGAGGAATGTAGCTATATTATACTCATCAACTTAAATATGGGTAAATATAGCTCAGAGAAAATAACTATTTGTGTATCCTTTTATGTGCTTTAAATTCAATATCCATTCTTTCTTAGAAGTTTGCCCGCAGAAAAGGAACTCTGTATGACACTTTTAAATACCACTTTTCAAATCTGCCAAATGTGAATTTGCAAATGTGTAGTAGTAAGTGGAGCTCACACAGCTGAAAAATGAATGTTTAAAGCTTCTGTGTCTGGCATTAATTCGTTTCTGCCTTTTGGCTGCTGCCACAATTTTTTCATCTGTAAAATGGGTACTGAGTTACCATTATGATTAGAAAGTCAGCATTAACTTAACGGTCGTTGAGATCTGGTCTACACGTAATCACATCTGTCATTCTTAGAGCTGAATTTATTCTGAGCTTTAACAAGTATTTCATCTTAAATTGCTGAGGTAGTTGCACGTATTTATCAGGTTTCAGATTTTCCATTGTTTTGTTTAATCTGCAGATATATGTCTATGTATTTTTCTTGTAAACAGGAAGCAGGGTAATAATTGTATATAGAGAAATAGCTAAACCACATCTCTGAATCCCCTGTTCTTTATTTACTTATTTGACTAATCATGTCACTTAATCTTTTGATAGCCCACTCTGTCGGGCCCTGTGCTGGGGAATAAGGATATGGCATCAAACAAGACAGACACAGGCCTTTTGCTCTGGTAGAGCTTACAGTTTAGTGGAGGAGACAAGCATTAAACACAGAATCACGTATGAGGCAAAGAAACAATTATTTACCTTTGTGAACAAATAATATAAGTAGTTGTTTTTGATCTGGCACATTTATGTGTGTCATTAGTACATAGGTATTTGTGTAAATCAAACTCTTCCTCTACTCTTGAAAGAAAGTGAAGAATTTGAATGAGACCCTGTATTGAGGTATTTAGAAAAGTAGCTGGGGCTGAACTGAATTGACTCCGCTAGGTATCAGCTGTCCTGTAGAAAAAGGCATTTATTTACCAGTGAGATTTGATCAGAGTGCCAGCACTTTTGAACTTGTTGTGGGGTGGGGGTGGGGGGTCAGGAAACATTTTTGTGAAAAGACATTCTGGAAACGGCTGCATATCCAGTTGACGGATTTGTGCAGAATGTGTGTGGAAGGCTGAATGAACTAAAGGTGAACATGAGATTCCCTGTAGGAACTTTCAAAACATACTGACGCCAAAGCTACCACCTCTGGGGGCAGGGTGCAACCCGGGATCTCTTCATTTAAATGGATGATACTGATCATCTGTCGGATTTGAGGATCACTGGACTAGTGGGCTGTGAAAGTCACCGTCGATCTGAAGACTCCTGAAACGGTAGTGACTGCGGAGGGTGTACTGAGCTGGGCTGCACTAGCATCTGTACCTCCTTGTTCAGAAGAGGAAGCCGTGTCTTCCGCTGTCCCTTGTGTTCTCTCCGTTCATGGGCTAAGACTTTGCTAGAGTCTGTCAGTCCTGTGTACTCTGTCTGAGGAAGTTGTGGAAGGCATAGCCCTCTGTCTTGCTCCTAGTTTTGCCCCTAAGGACAAAAGTCTGACCTGTTTTGATATACAAAAAAAAAAAAAAAAAAATCCCATTTCAGTAGGAAAAATGACAAACCTTTATAAAGAAAACCTTTCTGCACAAAACAGCTGTTTTTTTGCTGAAAGTCTGGCACTTTAGTGAACTGTCGGGCCAAGAAACTACTCTCTCAGTCCAGATGTCAGTTAAAAAAAAAAAAAAATCTAAGGCCCCTGGATTGAATTTTGGAGGAACATCTTTGCTGGTAAATTTTTGGAATCATGCGTTGCCTCATCATAGTTGCAGAAATCCACTCTCCTCGTACACAAAGATATCCCCAGGCAGCAGATATATAGTCTGTTTTCTGAACAGGAATCTTACAGGTCTCAGGAGAGTCAGCTTCCACAGGCTTGCTGGGTTGTACGCTCATTTGTAGCTCTCTGTAATGATTCTGCAATTTCTCATTTTCTTGCTATTCTAGGAAGGCAGATCCTGAGGTTTGGTTTTTGGAGTTTTGCATATTCTCTTTCTTTCTCGCCATAGACGTGGATATAAGTGTATGTGTGTGGGTTGTGTGTGAGGTGTGTGTGTGTGTGTGTGTGTGTGTGTGTGTGTGTGTGTGTAGGTATAGATGTGTGTATGTATGTTTGTATATCACTTTCTCTTGTTTATGAGAGAACCATGTATTGTTTCATCTATAATTTGACAATTTTCTTTTAATGATATCTGTACTTTTCTTTTCTCCCAAATATAGCATCTAATACAGATGCACTGGAAGGTACAATGACAACCAGTGCTAAAAAGAAGCAAGTAAATACAGTGATCAATTTCATAAGCAACAGAAACTGTATTGTCAGAACACACAACCCTGGAAAAGTTATTGTATTTAACCACTTGCATGTTAAAGACTAGATCTTTGTCTATTTCATAAAGAAATACCTTTTTTTTTTTGTAGATCAACTTGAAATAATCAATCAGTTCTGTGCTGACCCCTGATCTACTGTAAAATGCCAATGCCAAACTGTATCTGAGTCCCACTGGCCATATAACCTGTGTCCCACAAAAGACCCAGATAAAACAATCCCTCTTCCCACCAACTGAAAGAGCAAGCTAATGAAATAGCTGAGTTATTTGCTTAAAAAAAAATCAAACCAGGGCTTCCCTGGTGGCGCAGTGGTTGAGAGTCCGCCTGCAGATGCAGGGGACGCAGGTTTGTGCCCCGTTCCAGGAGGATCCCACATGCCGCGGAGCGGCTGGGCCCGTGAGTCATGACCGCTGAGACTGCGCGTCCGGAGCCTGTGCTCTGCAGCGGGAAAGGCCACAACAGTGAGAGGCCTGTGTACCGAAAAAAAAAAAAAAAATCAAACCAATCACTTCAAGATCTTTCTATTAATTTGATTGGCTAGATCAGTTACTTGAGTCCAGCTGATGCATATAGATCAGTGCAGAATAGAAGTTTCCTGCCCTGCCTGGGCTGAGCCTCCAACATTTGGTTATCTAAGGATGATGTTCTGTGAGCACACATAAGTGTATATAAACCTTTGGAGGTTTGTGCTCAAGTAAAAAACATAGGACAGTGTTACATGTTTGTGTGACCTAGAGCGTTTTGCTCTACGATGATGGACATCTCATCTGCCTGTGCCAGTATGAATGCAAGGACATTTCATAGTCATAATCTGTTAATACCAGTTAGCAGTGTCACAAATTAAAGCATTAGTGGATTTGTGTTGCTTGAGGAAGCAACTGATATAAAATGCCAGGAGGCTGGAGGAGTGGGGTAGTTGATTGTAACATAATTCTACATACCATGGGGTCTCTGTGCCGGTGGTGTGAAGCCTCGGAGTACACCTTCACAGGGAGATCAAATGAATAGTTCAGTGGACAAAAGATATATCATTAAGATGCATTAGTCCAGATACATCCTCAAGGGAAAAAATTCTGGTGACTAGAAGACAACAAAAAACAAAAGAAGATATCCTTTTATTCACAGAAAAAAGAAAGATTTTACTATGTAAGAAAACCCAAACAAACCAAAAAACTGTTCATTGTACAGACAAAAAGTTCTTCCCAGCATTTGAAGAAGTGCATTTTCTTTTTTTAAACTGAAGTATAGTTGATTTACAATGTTGTGTTAATTTCTGCTGTATAGCAAAGTGATTGTTATACATATGTATACATTCTTTTTTATGTTCTTTTCCATTATGGTTTATCACAGGTTATGGAAGATAGTGTCCTGTGCTATACAGTAGGACCCTGTTTTTTCTCTATCCTGTATGTAATAGTTTGCATCTGCTAATCCCAAACCCCCAATCCATTGCTCCCCCACCCACCCTCCCCCAGAAGAAGTACGTTTTCTACATTTGCATCGTTTTGGGCCTCTACTCACTTAAATAAAAACTTAATGATGGTTTTCAAAATATATTTTTACAGGAAATGTTAATACTCCTGTGACAGAGATTTTGACCAAATCATTAATGTTGATACTATCATGAAGGACACGTAACTCTCTAATCAAGAGAGCTGTCACCTGGGAATATGGAAACAATTGCGTAAATTATGGAAGGAATATTAGATTAAATTTCCTCTTTAACTTTAGTAGTGGTTTGTAAGAGTAATGCATTTATTACTGTAGCACACTTTGTATTTGCCTAGGCATTTAAATGATTTTTCATATTTCTCCCTTTTTAGCCTAGATTGTGGATATATTCTGAGAGAAAGTTAGAGGGACTAACAATTACAGAGAATGAGAACCCGTGGTTAAAATTATATGCACATTGAACTACAATGAGGGTATTAAAAGTATTTCATCCCATTTGTAAAATATCTTCCGTGACTATGAAAGGGCAGTATTTTTCCAATTATATCTGCTTTAGCCTGCAACTGGATTACCTTATAAGAACTCTTATAAAGCAAAGAGTCCCAAAATAATTGAAAGTGGAAGGACAGATAAGCTGGGCATATAAAGGCCCTGAGCAAACTTCTCTCAATAGCATTCGCAGGACAGGAAAAAAAAAAAAAAAAAGTTTCTCTTAACTCCTGCTCAGGCCCAGGTGACCACTTTAAGCCTTAGCATCTGGTTGCTTCTTATTGACAGGGAGTGCCTACTGCATAATTTCTAGCTCAATTCTCCAGTGTCTGGAAGATTGCATTTTGACTCTCCCCAATATTAATAACCAGATTCGATCTGAGGCCTGTCCAAGGTCAGGTGGACGGGCCAGGTGAGCCTGTTTGTCTGTGTGCAGGAACTGTGACATCTACTCAGAGTGACAGGTGTTAACCTTCAGGCCACCGAAAGGAGCCTCTTCCTGCTGGGAACAAAGAGCCCCAGGGGCTGTGGCTGCCTACTCCTCCTAACACCCACCCCCGTGCTCATAATGTTTTCCCACGTGATACACTATTGAAGGAATGCATTTCAGAAGAGGTAAATGATTAAAATCAGCTCAATAAAAGCAATAATATCTATTTGCATTCTTGTTCAGAACTTTGATTCAGATTTGACAGTGTTTTATGTGGATTGATACTGCACGGCTTTTCCTTTTTTAGGTGAACGATGCAGCCATGCTAGAGTGTGGTATGGTTATTCCTGAAATGCCCCTCGGTTTTGCAAGTAAATTAGTACAGAAGCTCTAGAGTATGGGGTAAGACATATTTTAGAAACCAGATAAACAACTCTGGAAGCTCCAGAATTTGTAGTACTCTACTATGAAACATATCAAATAAACTCTTTTGGAAAAAAAAAAAAATCTTGCCTCTTTCTGGCTAAAAATTCCTAAGAAGCTATTTGATTCCTAATTGATTTTCTACATCAGTTGTTCATTGAATAGATAAGTAGTGCCTGTGATATTTGATTACAGAGGCAAGGCACCCATTTAACCTTCTGTTCTTTCCAGGCCAGGATTTCAAATACAATAGAATGTTCCTCCCCAAGGCTCAGGAGGATTAGACAGCTAGCAGTAATCCCTGATAGGCTGAAATAGACCTGATAGAACTTCACCTCACTTGTTTAGGATTATGGTCATGAATTCAGCTCACCCAGCAGCATTAACCCTTTGCGGACTTGGGCTGGGCTGCTCTATCAGTAAAAGCAGTAAGTAAGCAGAAACCTATTAATAAATTCTAAGCAGTTACATCTTACTTCTTGACAAAAGCATAATAATTTTTTTTTTTTTTTTTTTTTTGCTGTACGCGGGCCTCTCACTGTTGTGGCCTCTCCCGTTGTGGAGCACAGGCTCCGGACGCGCAGGCTCAGCAGCCATGGCTCACGGGCCCAGCGGCTCCGCGGCATGTGGGATCTTCCCGTACCAGGGCACGAACCCTTGTCCCCTGCATCGGCAGGCGGACTCTCAACCACTGTGCCACCAGGGAAGCCCAGCATAATAATAATTTTAAAGTTAGGACAGATGTGTGCTCTACACTGATCTGCCAAAATTTTCTGTCTTAAATATGTCTCGAGATTTATATTACTTTATCTTCTTAAATATAATTTTGTTTCAGAAACTTTATGAAAAGTTCTGGTTCGTGGAATAGCTTTCCCACCACGGTCATGCTAAAATCATCTTGTGGAAGCGAAGGATAAATGACTTCATATAAAGTAGGCCCTTGATGTTCTAGGTTAACTGGAACCAAAGCAAGTAGGAAAATCCCCAAACCTCATTTTAGCCCGTGGTTTCCAGTCTCTTCCTTTTCATTTCATAGAGCAAATTCCATAGGTTTGAGTTGAATTCTCTCTCTTTCCCCTCTGGGGGATATGAAAATGAGCTGAGAAATGGCCAAGAGGCAGGAAATCAGTGGGTGAAAAAGAACTTAGTTAAAAGGTATAGTTAATCCATAGATGGGAAAGTCAGCCCATGTTAATCAAAGAGATGCAAGGAAGGGCATACACTCTTTCAACGCTGGCAGCAGTACTGGCCTTTATCATGGTTTTTAAATAATTTACATTGAAATCTGCTCCTGACACTATTAGGCCATCAAAATAAGTCCCACGCAAAGTCACAGGTTTGAAATGGGTGATTAGTGACAGCGAATCTGGGAGAATCCCCCCAATCGTTATGAAAGTGATTACCCTGAATCATCCAGGTCTTTTTGTGTTGACTCTTTAAAAATTCATATTCACAACTACTTCTATTAATTATTGAAATAAGTGATTCTGGTTTGGATGATTAGAACATTCCCTACCATGTTCATAGGTTTTAGAGAAATGTAAGTTTTATTTGAGAGACTTAACCGCCTAATAATGTTGTGATGGTGACTATGACCTCATTGCCTATGGTAATATTTCAAGGTCAGAGATAATTTAATGCTAAAGCATTGGTCCTTCCCCCTCCTTTCCTGAAATTTCTTTTGTTAGTGGTTCTTAAAGGGTTTAATTAGAGCAAACATTTGTCTTTATTAAAACATTTTAGTAGAACAAATACAATCACAATAAAAGGACAACTATGAAGAATTTTTGGAAGCATTTGCATTTGCTGTCCTTTACCACATTCCCTGCCCTACAAATTTACTGCAGTGGTAATGATAGCCAACATCAAGATTACAAGAGGAGAAATATGGTGCGTACCTTGTGCTTTGAAGCTTAGCTTTTTGTAAGAACTAAAGAATAAATCCAGTGAGTAAATGGATGAGATTAAGGCTGAAGCAATGACCCTGCTCTAATAATAACATTTTGTTTTTGTTTGGTAGAGAGTGAAGAGGTGCCGTGAAGTTGTGACTTGAAATGATTCTGGCAAATCTTTAATTAATCCTTCATTTTAGTTACTTTTTTATACAAAATATCTAGTTGTCCTGGTTTTAAAGAACAAAAGATGATTTCTGTTGTTCCATTTAGGTGACATATTATTCCAATTAATTGGAAAAGTGCTCCCATGGGATGGATGACTCGAGGATGGGGCCTCTTAGACTTGGTCTCTTACTGTGGTCCTGGATTTGCCCTTTTCTCCTGACATGCTTTTACATATGCTGTTGCTGAGATTCCAGTTCTTTGTTGTATGTTATAAAATTCTATTGCATCAGCATGAACAAAACAGAAATATTATAGACGTGAACCTTTCACCCCAAAAGACATATAACAGATTGAAAAGCTCCAGACCAGGGTAACAAGAATGCTTGCAGGCAGCATGGATGGGTTTACAGATGACTAAAAGCTGGTATTAATAAATCTCAAAAGGAGAAGAATAGGAGCAGAATTTACTGAAGTCTATGAAATAATAAAGAGATGTGAAGCTAGGCCATGTGCCTCTTTGTACTGTGTGTCAGAAAGAAACTGGAAATCCTTCCGTGTCACTGGGAGCAAACACATTTCAAAGTGACAAAGGAGAACTTGGTGTTTGTTTTCCTATTTGTTAATAAAAAGTAATTTACCTCTGGAATAATTGAGTTAGAAGATTCTGGAAAAACTAACTCATCTTGGAATCGTAAGGATAAAGGAGACCTTGAGGAGACTTCTCCCTGGCAGACAGGCAATATTAAAACCATCTCCCAACGAAGTCCATCTGTATTATTTTTGAAGAGAAGGAACTGGTTTAGTTGTGGCCAATGGAATGCTTTGTGACCACATGAACAAAGAGATAATAACTGAAGAGTTTAAAACTCTGAAGCAAAATTGATTCTGCAAACTTTGTTCACATAATATGCTGTTGCAAAAATTCTTAAGTTTTCTAAAAGAGTTTTGCCTCAATAGGGTACTTTTAAAGCCACTTTTTAAGATACCCTGGGGTATGCAAACTTAGTTAACACATGGTCCCTGACTTGGGGATGGTAAGAGATACCCACAAACTACTACTGCACCATATATAAAGCTCCTACATTTTGTGTCAGCACAGAATACCAAAAATTCTATGTACCAAGGAATATTTTATGCCTACTGTATTATTCAGTCCTCCCGACAGCCCAGCGAGGTACAGGCAGTTACCATTGCAGTTGTATGGATGAGAAGATGAGATCTAGCAAGGTCAAGTGTCTTACCCAGGGTCATACAGATAGTTGAGGAGCTGGGGTGTGAATACAGATTTGTCTGCCTGGAGGCTGTGCTCTTAATCATTGTTCTTCACTGCTTAGCTTCTCAGAAGGCTGACATTATCAGTTGGGTCCAGGGACCCTTGGGGCATACATTGGTGAGCTTCCGAAAACGAAAGGTGTGGGGGATCAATCTTCTGGATGTATAAAAGAATCTGCATTTTCCCATCAAGGAATGTTTCCATACCTCTTATAAGATTCTCCAACCCTATAAATGTAAGAGCAAGCATCCTAGAAAGTGGACACAGAGAGCTACAAAGTGGTGAGACTTTTTATTAGTCCAGGAGAGTATGGCTAACTGGGTAAAACAGGAAAAGGATAGCGTTTGGTTGGAATCTTACAGGATCTGGATAGGTGGTTGTCAAGTCTGGAAGTAGGGAGAAGGGGAAGAAGCCCATTATCTGAGTCAGAAAAGAGGTGATTGTCTCCTCCCCAAGTTACAACCGACTCAGTATCATTGTAGACATTTACCTTCTTAGCAATGGCAGACTGTGATCCAGACGTTAGTAACAGTGGTACATGCCCAGGGAATCCATGTTTTTTGTTTGTTTGTTTTTTGTTTTTGGCTGTGCCGCATGGAATGCGGGATATCTTGGTTCCCCGACCCAGGGCTCAAACCCATGCCCCTGTAGTGGAAGCCTGAAGCCCTAATCACTGGACTGCCAGGGAAGTCCCTGCCCAGGGAATCCACGGGTTTGAGTGTGCATGGGAGCTGCTCTAACTTCTCTCCCATTCAGTCACTGATCTGTAGATGTCAGCAGACATTTCATTTCAAGCATAACTGAAGGAATGCTGAGTTTCCAAAGTAAGTCAATCTGCTGTTTCATATTTTCAGGATCAGTAAAGTAGAACAATGCTCTCTCAAGCTATAACAAAAATAGCATAACTGTATATTTCTGAATCAAAGGAATGAATGCTGGTCACACAGGAATTACTAATTTTAGCTAGCATCCTTCAAAGTGACTGTGAGAACCAATTTTTACTTAATGTGATAACTGTAGGTACCACACTTATGATCAGAGTTTTTGTAAGGAGTAAAATATATGGTAATAGTTCCTAATAAGTCCTCAGGTGCCATTTTTTTCCATAAAAATTTTGTTATGGTTGAATTCCTTTATCAAAGTATTATTATGTATGTCATCAGTATAAATGGGTTAATACAGGCATTTTCTGGTAAAGTAACTTTTTTCAAAACTTTTACTTTTTAGAAGGGCAGTCTGTTTTATGGGATATTTAAGTGTATCTGTGTTAAAGGAGTGTTCGTTGATAAATTATTCATATTCATAATATTTTATAAGTTCAAAAAGTTGTTAAAAATGAATGAAACGGCTACTGTCAATGTCACGTATATTTTGAGTGAAAACCATTTTTACATAAAATTAAACATTCCTTTGGAGTTCTTGCAAAGCCAAGGCCTCGCTATTGGCCATAACTATACCGTAAAACTAAAGAAGTAAAACACAACGGTAGTGCCTTAGTTTATTTTCAGGATCAAAATGCAAAATAAAACGTAGGAAAATATGAAAAGCAATATTTTTCAAACATGATTTGCTCTCATAAAACAGTTGCAAAAATAAGGAAGGGCTTTTCAAAATGTGCTTTTGCCTCAGTATCCCTTTGGAGAATTCTCCATTCGTTTGTTTCTGAGGCTGCATTTCTAATAATGGAGCTGTCATTTTCTTCATTCTTGCCTTTCAGAACAAGGGTGGGGGAAGATTAAAATAATCTTCAAAGCAGACACCATTACACTGAGTGGACCCTGGCATGCAAGCTGCTTTTCTAAAGCAGCACATGATAGTTAAAAATCCACTCAAAGCAGAGTATTTAGACAGAGCTTCATCCAGACTGTGGAGAGGCCTGGAATCATATATCCTTCTCTATGTCTAGCTCATGAAATAATCTAATACAATTGCCTTTTGTTTTTTAATTGCAGAAAGGAATCTGGATGTCCAGTGATTGTCAGGGGGAAAAAAAATAGCGTTGTACAAAGCTTTAAATTAAAATGAAAGTGAAACAGTGTTAAGACCAGCAGAAAAGGATAGAGGTCTAGTCCATTTTTCTTGTGGGGAGTAAGCTCTCATATAGCTTGACTGGGCTGAGATACACTAGTGTCCAGAGAAGCTCACACTCCCCCAGTCTGTGCCTTGCGTGCACAGTGATCAATGGAGGCCCAGAGCCTGGAGGCGAGGGCGGGCAGGTGATGGGCAGTAAGGATAATACCTTTCATTTAAAGGAGAAAAAAAAATTTAATAACGAATGTTAAAGAACTGTTTTAAAACATGTCCTCATTTCAGTTTTGAGTCAATGCTACTTGTCAGTGCCATAAATAGCAGTAAAAAGAAAAAATAGTCATTAATTTTAGTAAATATTCCTTTTGCACTATATTAAGGTATATTCATATGCTGTACTCTCATTTTAAGAGCATGCCCAGATTGGATTTTCTTTTTCGTAAATGGCCCTGATAAAAGTCAATCTTCCAAGTGTTTTACAGTATCATGGTCCCCAAACCTCAGTAGGGAAAGGCCCAGCTAATATGACACATGCTAATAAGAGACTGATTTTCCTTTTTTTTTTTTTTTTTTTTGCGGTACGCGGGCCTCTCACTGCTGTGGCCTCTCCCGTTGCGGAGCACAGGCTCCGGACACGCAGGCTCAGTGGCCATGGCCCACGGGCCCAGCCGCTCCGCGGCATGTGGGATCCTCCCGGACCGGGGCACGAACCCGTGTCCCCCGCATCGGCAGGCAGACTCTCAACCACTGCACCACCAGGGAAGCCCTGATTTTCCATTTTTAATGTCTTATGCGGATGCCAGATGATGTATCCAGCTAACCACTTTAAACCTTTCAGTAAAAGTTTGATAATAGATGTCATTATTGAATGTCCTCACGCATGCTCCTTTGAAACAAATGATCACCTATTAGAGGATAGAGACAAAACACATTTACTTGAATGAAATGGTTAATAAGGTACATCAGGATTTGTTTTTATTGGTATTGGTCTATGAATACTTTATGTGCTAATTTAGGGTTTAGGAGTACTTAGTCATCCAAGCTTTCCAGTCTGAAAAAGGCATGTACCTTAAACGCCAGCCTTTAATGTTTAGAACATATTTATAAAACATACTTGTCCTCTTCTTAAAATTGAAAACATCTGTTACAGATTTTCTGTTAAAAAGTTATGGACGAGAGACCCTGGTGATGAGGCAGTCTGCCATTTTGAATGGGAATTAAGCTGACAGTGCATTCTGCACCAGTGAGGCCGTGAAAACAAACAAACAAAAAAGGCAGATGGTTCATTTAGTTTAGTAATTGTAATTTGTTGTTCATTAAAAGTAATTCCCACACAGGCATTCTTTATTCTGATACAGTATATGGAAAATTTTACTCTGGAAACCTGACCTAATAATTTTTTTCTTTAGCATAATTTGCAATGACGTCTGATAGGCAGTTGATTAGAGCAGAATGATTTCTTTAGAATGAAAATTAATTATAATTTTTGCAGCTTTCATTAGTCTGCTTTTGTAACTACCCGGGCTAAACAGCAGGGGTTTAGCCCTGAAATGCTGAGTATCACTGGATCATTTGCAGTTTAGTCTCCCTTTTAAGATGATTGGACCTTTTCATTGCAGTTTCTACATCTCCATCAAATGAGGCTTCTCCATAAAAAATTTCAGTGCACTTTGAAATATACTTGAATATATGTTTACAGTAGCAAAGTTAGTATCATACTAATCTAACATCATACTGTGTAGTCTTTTAAACATATTCATGAATAGAGGGATATTTTCATCTTCAGTGTTATATAATATGTTACAGGGATATTTCCTGAATTTATACCAATTCTTACAGATGCACACAAATAGCAGAGATTTTAACAGTGGGGATTCCGTTCTTTAGAGACATGTGAAATTGTTTGAAATACAATTTAAAGGAAGGAACATGATGTTGACACTGGATTGATGATGGAACAGATTTATAGAGGAACCAAGTTTGTTCCAGTGTTAAAATCTGATTGATGTACATAAAGTGATTTCAGAAAATTATCTTCTAAAAGAAATGTATGTCTGACAAAATCAGTAGGTATATCCTAGGAAGGAATTTGATCCTTTGTAAGTGTATACTATTTCTGCTGTGCCATTATGATATTTTTGTTATACACATCCACGTTGATATTAATGTAATTTTTCCAAAAGAAGATAAGAATTGTGGCGGGTTCTGAACCACCAGGTGAATTTATGCATTGGATTTATTTCACTTCGAAAATTCATTGCACTGGACTTCAGATTTTAGAGTGTTACAGGAATATCCAAGAAATAAACACTTCTCTATCAAGTGTTTTTTAACCATGGACCAAAAAAGCCCATCTTTTCTCCCTTCATGAAAAAGCATTAGAATTCAATAGAACTAGCGATATTTTGTTAGATATAATAGCATTTTAATGAAATTTTTGGTAGATATTTTTGCATTCACAACTTCTTATATCCAGAGTTCTAAATTTTCGTAATTAACTATCCAGGAAATGGTTTTCACACTGTAAAGAAAGTCTTCTGTTTTATAACACAATTCCTGTTTCTGTGGAATATGAACAAGACAGTGTTTATTGTAGTCAGAAAAATTGTTGGCATGATTCTGCATAAGTGAAGAATCTCTGGATTGTCTCAAAGTGTTAGCTGCCCATTTGCAGACAAACAAGCTTTTAGTGTGCAATTTAGGTCAATGGATCGAGGGGAGAAGATGTGTTTAGGCGACAGATTTTAAATCACCATAATATAAATATGCTTCCCTTTTCATCCGGAATTTGCTTTCTTTCAAGGTAATTTAGTGCAGCAGACATGCACTTATGCCTATCTTTGTAATTTTAGGGATTAGGATAGTGAGGATTAAATGCTGACCCTTAATCTTCAATATCAACTTTAAGAGCGAAATATAATATGCAAATGGAACACATTCATTTTGTGTTTATATATTTTAATCTCTGTAATTTAGTCTTAAGAAGATGGAAACTCATCTTTGCCTTATTTATTTTGAATCCTAAAGCAAGATGCCATTAAAATCTTTATCCTTCTGTCTTAGTGGATAAATGTTTATCCTTTAGGGCTTAGAATATAATTTTTTTAAAAAATGACTTTAACCTAACAACACTTTTCTATCAAGGGAAGTGACATGTGTGTCTGATGTAAAAGTGTAGTTAGACTTACTTGTGTTAAATACATGGCTATGTTGCAAAGACCAGCTCTGAGAAAAGTACACATGATATACTTTTGTTTTAAATTTATTTTTAAAAAAGTCAGTAAATTGAATTTTTATTAATAAAATCAGTTAGTGGAGTTCAGATCAAGTTTACTTTGTTCTTAATAAACTTTTCCTCTGTGGTTTGAATTTCAGTGTATGGCCAGGAGTGTCTTCTAAATAAAACATTTATTAGGGTGAAATATTAAATTGATATAAAAATCTGGGCCATATTTTTATAGACAAATAAACATAAGAGCTATATTAAGTAGCAGATCAAAAAGAGAAATGCAGTGTGAAAAACAGAAACAAAGACTCCTTTTATGCCTCTGGCCTTACTGGAAGAATGGGGTTAGAACAGTGTGCTTAGCTTGGCTCGGTGGTTTCCTCATCTAGGTAGTTTCAGTCTATAGACAGAGGTCTTCCAGATCTCTGGATATGTAACATGAACGTCTACCATATACAATTGATTTTTGAGCAGCTTGTGATGGATTAATGGCTGCATATGTTGCCAAAAATGCAGATAATTTCAGATCGCAAGTTGTCCTTCAAGTTTTTCAAAATAGGAAGGTAAAAACCTCTTGATTACTTGTAGGCGTAACCCTGAACCTGTTCTCAGGCATCCAGAAGCAGCATTATGTCGTCATAGGTAAAAGGAACGTGGAATGCCAGATGACACACTGCAAACATGTACGTTTAACCTAGACTTTTTTTTTTTTTTTCTCAGAAGTTTATTACTGCCAGTAATTACACAGTTGCTTTCACGAACAAAATCACTCTTAGAGTTTAAACACTTGTTTACTGAATCCTAAAAATGGACTTACTGATGGAACCAACATCGGTGATGGTTTGCCCTCCTAGAATCACAACCTTTTACTCTCTAAGTAGTAAATCTGTCTCTGGACCTACATCTCCCTGACTACTACAAGTAAAGTTATTCTTTCTCAGATACTTAATGCAGTTTTATCTTTTCTTGGTTATAACTGTCATACAGTTTTTTTTTTTTTAATTCTGACTGTAAGAATAAATGATAAGGCCTTTAGAAAGCTTGTGCATTTCTGTCGTCACTATCTTGTCATAAAAAAGGGACATAATACATTTCATTCTAACAGATTATTTTACTAATGACTAAATAAACAATTATATATATGGACTAACACTACCATGATATTTAGCATCTTTCAAGATTTTCTGTACTTTGCCCAGTTGCTTATTAGGCAGCGTAGCATAGCAATTACAGATTTGGAGTCAGAGAGACATGGATCCAAGTCTCTGTTGTGCCACTGATTTGCTGTGTGACATGGGACAAGTTACTTAACCTCTCTAAACCTTCAGGTTCTTCATTTATAATGTGGGATTCATATAGTCCTATATTATAAGGTTTTGTGAGGATTAAATACAATAATGAATGCTATCTGCTTTGCCTAGTGACTGGAACATAGTGAGAGATAAAAAATAATAATTATTTTTATAAATTTACCTATTATGCTATTATATTGAAACAAGCTAATTGTAGTTGCGTTTGGCGGAGGCTGTTTGTGAAAAGCTGTTTTAGTCACCGTGAATTTGTAAGAATCCACTGCAACTTGTTATCAGTGGTGTTAGCCAATCAGAAATGGTATTTTTTAAATTTGATTTCTTCCATGCTCTATGAAACTAAATTCATATTTTTACACGTGAAGTTGTTAGATAAAAAATCTAGAGACCTCCATTTGAAAATCAGAACAGAGATCTTCTGGAAGGGGACAATGTGACATGGCTTCTTAGATTAAGAGATGAAATATTGTAGTTTTCTAGAATTTAGCAATTTGGTTACATGTAAAGATCGTGTTACACATTAATGAACTAAGGGATTGCAAATGAAAGGAAGGTTTTGCAAAAATGGCACTCAAGATTATTTTTTGTGTCACATTCGTCAGAAGTTTGTTTTTTCTTGTGGATAGGTAGAGAGGAACCACCTCCTAGAGACATTCTCTTAAGACATCTAGCCAGCCTTGCCCCTGGTCCCTAGATGCCTGTTAGGATTCTGAGGTTTATGAGTGTGTTTGCTGCTGGTTCTCCACATGGCTTGTGCTGATCTAACTAGGTCAGTTAAGTAACGTATATTCACTTGCTTATAGACACTGGACAGGGGATGGGTGAAGATTTGGTAGCCACTTCTGAAAGTTTGCTGATCATTGAGCAAGTTTGGGATGTCTAAGTTGCAGTGGCCATCTCTAGGATCTTTTTAACTTCAGAAGTATGCCTTCCAAAATTTAGTCACTCAGGCTTCCCTGGTGGCGCAGTGGTTGAGAGTCCGCCTGCCGATGTAGGGGACGCGGCTTCGTGCCCCGGTCCGGGAAGATCCCGCATGCCGCGGAGCGTCTGGGCCCGTGAGCCATGGCCGCTGAGCCTGCGCGTTCGGACCCTGTGCTCCGCAACGGGAGAGGCCACAACAGTGAGAGGCCCACGTACCGCAAAAAAAAAAAAAAAAAAAAAAAAAAAAAAAATTTAGTCACTGAACCAAAGCCACTGATTGGCTTTAATTTCTAATACTCACAGTCTATCCAGATTTCTTACATAAAAATCCAAGGGGATTAGCAGATCAGATTGGTCTTTATTTTTTTCTTTTCTTATAACCAAATTCTTATAGAACCACATAAGGCAATTCACTCAGAAACCATGATTTAGGAAGTTCTTTGTCTGTCTGAACCTTTAGATCAGCAGAGACTAAGGTACATGGCTCTCAAGACCATATCGCTCTGTCATAGGCAATAGGATTATGGCACTTGGAGTCTTCTCCAGGAACTAACTGTCCTATCAGATTTGATCACAGTCCTTTTTTTTCTGTTTTAGGTCCATGTTAAATTTCAAAAATTTCGAAACTGTTGTCCTTAAGCATTAATTTTTGTCTCTTTCTATTCATTTTGCTCCTTAAGAATAGCAAGAAAAGAACTATAAACTGTGATAAACTTTCTTCTAGGAGATCATAATACAACAGCCTTATAGTTACTTTGGAATATTCCCTAGGAGTCAAAAAAATAAAACTTTTCCAATGTACCCACTTCTTAAGTGTGCCTAAAAGTCCATGCTTTAAAAAATCCAATAATAACCTATTGAAATGAGGAAATTCGGTGGGGCAGGCTAGGGGACAGGGAATTCTTTCCACTCGGGTTACCTGGAAAGGCATCATGGCGATTATTCTTGAACTGGGCCTTAGAAGTTTTGTAGTGTTGACACATGCCAAGATGGGCATAACCAGGGAAGAATAATGCCAGCTATCATGGGAACATGAGTAATTCCGTTTTCTTATAGGCATTCTTGCTCATCGTGATTGAATGAAATGCTCAGGAGAGAAGTAAAGTACAAGTCAAAATTTAATATGAGTTTATTGTCATTCACAAGTGATATGAATATAGTGTCTTTTATATTTATAGGTCCTGACCTTTGTTTGAGAAGGGATTCAGGTTCTAAAATTATTAAATGCGATTTTCTTCTCCTTCCTCTTGAAATAAAATAGATTAATAAGTTTTGATCTAAAATTGCTAAAACTACATGGATTACAACAATGAAAAAGTTAGATCTCAAAAATAAGGTGAGATTCCATTAATTTTGAAATGTGACGGTGGTGGAAGAGAATTGCTGAATGTGAGGTAAGTAGTTTGAAATTTACCCTGTATTTGTTCGGTGAGTCTCTTTTTTTTTAGTTTTGGGCAGGAGAGTGTTATCTAGAAGGTGAATATGTGTGTGGGAGAGCTTCATCTAAAGGGCTGTGATGGAAAGGATCCTGTTTGGTTTGGCTTTGTATTCCTGTGTCTGGCACATAGAACATGCTTACTAATGTTAGAGAAATAAAAGAGGAAGTAAGTAAAAAAGGAGAGAGGAAGAAAGGAAAGGAAAGAGGGAAGGAAGGCAGAGAGGGAAAGAGGAAGGGAAAGAAGTGGGTAGGGTGGATTGGCTGGGGAATAGATTAGTATCGAGGATACAAAACCCTTATTACTCTAGGGAAACAAAGTAAGTCATTACTTTTTTTTTTTTTTTTTTTTTTGTGTGGTACGCAGGCCTCTCACTGTTGTGGCCTCTCCCGTTGCGGAGCACGCGCAGGCTCAGCGGCCATGGCTCACGGGCCCAGCTGCTCTGCGGCATGTGGGATCTTCCCGGACCGGGGCAAGAACCCGTGTCTCCTGCATCGGCAGGTGGACTCTCAACCACTGCGCCACCAGGGAAGCCCAGCCATTACTTTTTATTCAAGTGAAATAGACATAGAATCTTGAAGAATAAAATAGGAGGAGGGGAAATATTTAAAAGATTTTTCCTAAACAGAATTGACAAAACTTGAAAATTGCTTATGGGAGTGGTAAAGATAAAGAAAGGAGAAGAGTTACAAGTGACTAAGTTGTTTTTAAAACATCATGGTAGAGGGCGATTGTGTCAGAAGTAGATAATAGAAATGGGGAACTTACTTGAGAGGAAAGGAGTGCTGAGTACAATTTTTTAGCACACCTGTGTTTGAGTTTCTTACAGGACATCAAGGGGAAGAAGTAATACAGTAGGGATTAGGGACTGCTAATGTAGGTTTGAAAATCATATTCATAGGTAGAATAATGAGGGTGGATGAGATTTCCAAGAGAGGAGTGTACAGTAAAACCAAACGTGCATGGAATTCCAGAAGTGGAATATAAATCACCCTCTAGGGAAGTTGGACCATGAAGGGATGCCAAAGAGTGGTGGCTGTGTTTCCATGAATGAGATCTATGTGTTTAAAGTCTGTGAAATTCACCAACTTTAAAACTGTGGCTCCATTGGGGGAGAAATAAGAATAAACAGAGAAATCCTAACTTGAAACCCCTACTTCTCAATATCAACTCAGGCAAAAGGTGTAAAGACCACATTTCAGTGGCCAAGAGCCAGGTCAGGTCCAGAGATTCTATAATATTTCTTTTTACTCTCTATCATTATTCCCAAGTGTAAAATCTCATGAACTAAACAGACAGCTGGAATGAGTTATTCCATCCGTATTTATGTGGGCCAAGATTCAGGAGAGATAAATGTGTCTTTTGGGTCGAAAACAAGGCAAGTTTGTGTTTAGGGGTAAGAACAATGAGAAGTACCCTGGTAGTGGCATTCTGGAAAGTGTAAACATTCTGGAAGGGCCTTGCAGCATAAACAGAAATGAAGACACTTAAAAATAATTAGAAAGTTTTTATTTTGAGAGTATCCCATTCCATATATCAGCCATTCTAAAAGCCAGTTATTTCAGATAGACATATTCTGGGGACAAGAGTAGGCAAGGCTTTCTTTTATTTCTCCTATTTCAGAAATGACCATGTTCTCAGCCTCAGCTCTAATGAAGACAAGAGCAGAATAGTTTCTGAAAAACTCCAGCCAGCATTTTTTTTTTGGTCATGCTGTCCAGCCTTCAGCCAATGACAGTGAAGTTATTGATAGAATCTCAGAAATGTTATTTTCTTCAGTTATATTATTATGTGGGAACGGATGCTTGATTGATTTGGGCACAATATACAATTAAAGGTTCTTCCCCAGAAGTAGGCCCAACATATTTGTCTTAAAGGGGATAAATGAGAACGTGCAAGAGGAATAAGCAGAGAATAAAGATTGTGTGTTTGGGGAGCTGGTAGAAAATGGGGCAGACGTTGGGATGGTATTGGTATGGTCATTGGGTGAGGTGAACGAGCCACACCAAATCCTAACCATGACCCTCTTGGAGTTATGGCTTCCTGCCCGGGTTTGACTGAATATACTGTGCTTTCATTTTTTCCTCCTTTAGCCTATTGTCCAGGAGGGACCCACCCCTTAAGCTTAATTTCTGACTCCTGCTCTGTTCTTCTCCTCACTGACTGTACCAAGGAAATGAAATCTCAGAAGGCCTGAGAGCTGCCCTCAATATTACCCTTAAACATGATAATATCTGTTCATTTAATGCATAACCCGTTAACTCAAAATGACACCAGTACACAAGGAAAAAGTGAGGGGAGTGGAAGGGATAATTTTAGATTTTGTTCCACTGTGAGTATTCCTTCAGCAAATGCATGTTAATCGCAGGATCAAAATAAACACACTTAACTGAACAGTATTGTGGATCAATAAAATCACTGACTGAGTACCACTGGTGCTCACTTGAGGTAAACAAGTGATTTAATAGTCTCCTCTTCCTTCGGGCCTCTTTGGTGTGGCCATCAATAGCGTCCTGATAAATCGGAACTGGCAGTGACCAAAAGGCCCTCGTCAAGCAACCCAGCTTGACCTCCCGAGGTGTATTATCGCCTGACATCTTACAGGCCATTTCCTTTTCCCATTCTGTGTGTCTGACAATTCTTGCAGCTTAGCTTGTGAGAGAACACACACACACACACACACACACACACACACACACACACACACCCCACACACACTTTTTTTAAAGAAGGTTATTTCTTTAAGGACTTGAGTAAGAATCGTCTTTTCCATACTTTTACTTTATTCTCATTAAACAGTTTACATCTTTTACATTTCCTGCTTGTATCGCAATGCAGCAGGACCAGAAAAAGGAGACGTGTAGGACAGGAAGGAAGTTGAAAGAAAGTAAAATATGGAGTTTGCCGCTGGCAGTCATAGATTTTAGGCCTTCAGATTGAATCTTGGAGACTGGATGGAGATTTGCACCCATGACGGGGTTCTGTCCTCCTCTGAACTTCTGGAGGGAGAACCTGCTAAGTTAACTTGGCAAAAATCTATGTTGCATGTCCAAACATCGTGCTGCACACTGCACGGCAGACACATGCTAGGTAGATTTCCCATCATTCCGATCTCTGGCCCATCACTGGTGTCTGCTAAGACGTTTCTACTTTTCATGAACATGACTGCCACCCATGATAGCCATTTTAAGTCACGTGTGTTTTGGAACACGTAAAATTCAGTGGTGACCACCTGAATTAATTCATGGTTTCATGTGGAAACTCTAAACCTCTTTAAAATTCCCAACTATGGGTCCTGGGGAAAGAATCTGTCCAGGACAGGTGAGACCTGATGAAGGAGCTTCAGTCATAGTTCATTTGAACTGTTTATCTGGAACATATTTACAAAGTAGAGTTGAGTAAGAAATGTTAAAAAAAAGAAGATGTCTCTGTAGGCATTAGAAATATGACATTGGCTACTAATGCTCACACTGTTTACATAGCTGTATGCAAATGCTTTCAGCAATGAACTGGTAAATCTAGAGACTCTTACTATATTAGTGTCTTCTAAAGGCCAGGCCTATTATGATACATCAGTGTCGTTCTGGAATGCTAGATAGGCGGGTCAGCTCTGTAGTTCATCCAGTCAAACTCCATTACTATTTGTTGGATGAAAGATTCAGGCATTTTTTAAAAAAGGTGGTGGCTGCATATAGTTTAACCCCTTCATTGTTTAAGGAGTATAAATGTGAGTACCCATGCCCTCCCTGTGGCTTTTCTGGCCAGATCTTGGCCATTAAAAAAACAATGGTGATGACAACAAAATTAAATGATGCTATACTTTCTATAAGCATTTTTTTTTTTTTTTTTTGCTGTTGGAAAACCATCAACTAAAAGTGTGTAGTCATTCCTAATGATGTATGTGCTACCCTAGGCTTACTCTGGGGATGCACAAGACTCGCTCTATGTCCTCTGCTTTCCTAAAGAGCTTTTAAAACCTGGATACTCAGGCTCCACTCTGGAGTTTCTATTTCTAGATAAGAGCCTGGAAATCTGATTTTGGGAAAATGCTCTTTCTGATGCCACGTCAGTCTAAGAATTCTTGCTCTCCCCACTCTGGAGTGTTAGCTGTCCCCACATCATGACATGAACTTTCGGCTGTGGTGTTCCTACACAGGCTGTCCTTTCAGTCTGAAATGCTCTTTCATCCTCCCCTAAGAAACATATATTCATCCTTTAAGGCCCAGGTTTAGAGTCAGCTCTGCTGGGGCATTAAATCTACCGTCATTCCCATGCTACTTGGCCATAGATTGGAGTGCTCTGTGACCCTCCTTCCTTGGAAACACTTGACTTTGGATGAGATTGGGAAAAATGAACATTAGTTGAGAGGCTATGTTTTCTCTCCTTGCTCATAGTAAGGTCCACAATTTGCAAATGTATGTACAGATACCCATAAAATGAAATTTTTAGTTGTATAGGTATAGTTTTTATTTTCCTTTCTTGGGTGATTGATTACAAATGGTAGACTTGTCCTGACATACTGAATAGTGGCATTTTGTATGGTAGAACTGTACTTCTTTTTTTTTCATTTTAAGCCCCTAAAACAAAAGGGATGGTTGAAAATCCAATTAGTTTCTGAATTTTCCTGTATAAAATTTTCTAGGAGATAGATATACAGTTTAATTTTTTTTCCTAAAGATGGTAACTTCAGTGTACATTTTGGAGTCTATAGCAGAGACAAGGTTAAAGACAATTAGAGATAATTAGAGCATTTGATAATAATACTTCAGTAATATGCATGGACAACCTTCTGAATTCGATGAAATGTGTGGTGTATAGATAAGAGGAAATTTTCTTAATGATTAAAATAGTTTTTTGCAGCTTTGGGACAACATATTATTCAAAGAACATTGAAGTATATAGGGTAAATTTTTTTTTAATAAAAAAAGGTTCATTTCATATAGTGGCCTGGTCTGAAAGTTAAAGCGAGCAGGAGTCTTTGAAAATACGCCAAGTATAGCATTGCTAGTGTTCAGCGTTACATTTATTTCTTTAGGCTCGATGGTGATTTCTGGTAACATGTCTTTGTAAGGTGTCACTTCTCATAGAAATTTTTAACCTGCCTGCGATCAATCCAAGTAATGTTATTTGATGTATAAATTACTTTAAAAAGTAGACCTCTTTTTCCTGCTTTTATGATAGAAATTCTAAGCAGAGAATTAAAGCAAGATCCACCCCAATCATCATTTTCAAAATTTCATTCCTTTGATATGAAAGTTTTCATTCATTTTTCACTTAAAAAAGAAAAAGTAAGCTCTGGACCATTCTGTTTTGAATAAGACATCCTCAGTACTTTTCTGTTCAAACTATGTAAAATAAATACCAGTTTTTAAAATTATTTTCTTATGTGTCTAGAAATAACATTTTCTGGTCACATGCTAGAGAGTGAAAGGATCTTTACATGTGATAATGTAAAGTTTAAGAGGGAAGCGAAGACTAAACAACCATTCAGGAGGCCAGAAGAATCTGGTGTAAAAGAGGGAGGCAATTGTTCCACCTCTTTGGCTCAATCATTTCACCCCCACTGGTGGTCTCACTGCTTGAGAGCCATCTCACTAAATGGCCATGAACTTGACCAATGGACTTTCAGTTAACTGTGATTGGACTCTGTTTACACAACCATGGTGCTTTCACCTAATTATGACATGGTGTGCAACAAAACCCTTGATTTTTACTTTTTCTTTTTCAGAAAGTCTTGTCGAAACTTCACACACGCACTAAATTCGGTACTTGTAGAGTTTCCATTAGTTTTGGAATTCACTGTATTTTCCAGGGAAAAGTGATTACTATATTATGGTAACTTCAGAAACCAAGAGTAACAATTTTTTCAGCATTTGGTAAATTCCTTTCAAGGAATTGGTTCTCAAGAGATATTTGCAGGAAGACTATATATTATACTTGTAAACATCACAAAGGGAAACACAGTTTTTTTGGTTTCCAAATATCCATCATGCCCCTCTGTTTTAGTTTTTATGTTTTCAGTACTTAGATGATACTTAACACAGTAATAGGAACTGAAAGAAAGAATGAATAAAATTCCTTCCATAACTTTCAAACATCACTTTTATTCAAGATTCCATCATTGGTCTTATTGTAATTTTTAAACATTTTTATAATCTTATCTACTCACATGACATTAGTAGTCTATAAATCCTTCTCTGTTACCTAAGTGCTCTCTTGAATTCTAGATTCCATTTCCATATGGATGTCTGTAAGGTTCTCAAACCTATGTATCTACACTGACGTACTTTTTCGCTTTTTCCCTACTCAACCAAATACTCCTACTGGCTTACGTTTTGTTAGCAGAATGTCTATTCTCCCACTCGCTGAACTCTGAAATGTTCTTTTTACTCCTATCCTGTATTTCCACCCAATCAACTGCCAAACTTTGTAATTTTGTGTTTAGCATCTTTTCTTAGTTGTGTATTTTCTTTTTTTTTTTTTAACTTACCTTATTACCTCAAACTTAGACCCTAGTAAAAGCCTCCAAATCAGCCTTTCAACTTAACTATTCCTTTTTTCTCCTGCCTGCTTTATACAATCGTTACTACCATATTTAAAGTTTTAATCCACTCCTTCATTCACGTAAGCATTTTGCTTAGAAATCCCAGTTTTCCCCTATTTCAACTCATGTAAAGCTCAATTAATTTATGTTGTCTGGAATTATTATTAATTATTGATTAATAAAATAATACTTCACATTTGTATTATGATTTAAAGCTGACAGATGGCTGTCTTCTTCTGTTACAATCCAGGTGAAAAAACTTAGTAAAATGAACAGTATTTAAGGAAGACTTTGGAATGAACTGCTAAATTCAAGAGACCCAGGCTTTCTCTAAAATTAATGCCATGTGTACTCAATTCAATTCTGGACCATTGTGTTCCATGACATTCAGTTGAGACTTTTTACCATCTCTATGTGATATGCCATTTTCTGTTACTTATGATTTTCTTCAATTTAATGGAAATATTTCATAAAATGCTAGTTTGAAGTCTTCTGACCTCAATTGTCTAGCAGAAAGTTGATCTTTTCTATAAACTGATCTTGCCTAGTTGATTGTCTCTGAATTTCCAGATGAGTAGTATCATTCTGTGTAGGACCAAGTGACTTGTCCAAGATCAAAAGCTCTTAGGTTTCCTTGAAAGAATAACATCTATCAATCATCATTCATTTAGGGCCATTTTTCTTGCTGAGATGTTTTAGGTGGCATTCTGTGTCCATTTTAAGAGTTAGTTGACTAGCTACCTATTCATCTATAAGAAAGAAAATGGAAAGTCCTGATTCTTTAGGAACTTATTAGAACTTCCTGGGCTAGACGTTTCTTCAACCAAAAGTTTTAGAACTAAGAGGAGAGAGAAGCTGATTTCGAATTGTTATAATCCTGTAATATAGATAAATGAAACAAAGTACATTATGATATAAATGCATTATGCTCTGCAATTATTTTCCATTTTTACCCAGTACGTGTTGTTTATCTTATTATAGGTGTTGTGAGGATAGAATAGGATTTACTGAGCTCAGTTAATTGCTAATTCAGTACCAATAATGTAAGATTTTGCAGTGTTTTAAGATGCTTTGATCAATTGTTTAATTATATTGTACTAAAAATTATATATTCTTCCTCTACAGAGTCAGTAGCAAACACGTTCTATTTCTGAGCTATGTTGCATATCTGGAAGCTTGATAATTGCTGTTCATATTTTCTTACCAAACTGATAATGTGTTATTAATTCAGATTATAAAAAAATAACCTTCTAAATCCCTATGTTTTGTCCCAGGTTTAAAATTCTATGAGAACCAGACCACACATTCTTCTGCTCTTAGGCTGTGTTGTTTCCAGAGATGCTAACCTGTTAGTGATTAACCAAGATTAGGGTCTTGGATGCTTGTCGTTATCAGAAAGCTTCCCCTGAGGATGTCTACAGTTCAAGGAGAATTTTTCTGCATTTATATCTAGGAGTGATGTTCTAAAACCGTATTGACTTTATATAAAGACTGATATTTGTTTTGTGAATGCTTAACAATGCTGTTGTATGATTAGAGTGAAAAATTTGACCCCTAAGGGACATGGCCTGGACTTAAGATACCAGACTGTGTTCTTTTCAACCTTAATAGAGTAAGAAGTAAATTAGTATGTTTACAGTAAAAGAAGTTGTATGCTATCTCGTATCCTCAAAATAACTCTGCAAAGAAGCAGGACGCATAGTATGTATGAAAGAAATTCAGTTGCTAGCCATGTTCACTCTTGCCTTTCTGCTTCCAAAATGCATCTTTACAATATTCTCCACGCTTTAATTTCCTGCTCTATTTCCTAATTACATTGTAAATTCTGTGAAATATTTTGATTTGTTTTGTTTTCCCATTACATATAATACTTAATGCCTTTGTCAAATGTAGAAATTGATGAATGAAAACAATTCAGTGACAGAGCTGAGGTTCAAACTCAGACCTGAATCTAAATGTCGCCTTTCCCCTCCTTTACTATAAGCACTCATCTAAACCTTTGTAAACTATTTTGAAAATAAATGATAAAAATAACAAAATAACGCATAATCATTCAGAGAGTGAAATGTTTACTGTCTTTTTAAGCCATTTTTCTCATACTTTTTTTATAATACAGAAGCTGACAAGATCCAAACTTGTAAGAAGAATAGGGTAGGGGCTTCCCTGATGGTGCAGGGTTGAGAGTCCGCCTGCCGATGCAGGGGACACGGGTTCGTGCCCCGGTCTGGGAGGATCCCACATGCCATGGAGCGGCTGGGCCTGTGAGCCATGGCTGCTGAGCCTGCGCGTCCGAAGCCTGTGCTCCGCAACGGGAGAGGCCCAACAGTGAGAGGCCCGCGTACGGCATAAAAACAAAAAGAATAGGGTAAACAGTTTGTACTGATTAGTAGGAATATGCGCTTGTCTCCCCACATCACCCAATCTTCTACAGGAAGCTTAAATATGGAATTTCTCGTTTCCTCTTTGCAATGCTTCTTGGAGGCTCTTGGAATTCACAGCAAATCCGTTCCTCTGACTCACATGCGATGGGGGTCATGTGTTCCCTCATCTCTGTTCACTACCTGGTTAAATCTTTCAGTCCATCACCTCTTGCTGAGTGGGTATCTCAGCCTAACTAATGTCTATGTTAATATTTACACACACACACACAAAAAAAACCCGATTTATATCTAGTAGTTTATATTTCCATGAAAATAAGATGACATTTGAGAATAAGCCTAACTAAGAATGGAAGTATATTAGACATAAAAGCCAAGGAAGAATAGAATCAAATGGTAGTCTCCACTGTCTCCCTTGGGTTTATATGGTAGACATCAGTAATTAATAAAGCCACTCAGAATCCTTCTTGACACAGTGTTCTTGGCAATGCTTACCAGTTGATTAGAAGGGGCAGGCAACGCAAGAGGGAAGAGATATGGGGATATATGTATATGTATAGCTGATTCACTTTGTTATAAAGCAGAAACTAACACACCATTGTAAAGCAATTATACTCCAATAAAGATGTGGATTTTTTTAAAAAAAAGAAGGGGCAGGCAAATTGAAACCTATTTGCCATCTTTATTTCCGTCTCTGGTATAGGTTCAGTTAAACCATAGCAAAACTATTTGCTTTCTCACCTCACCTTTATCAGAAGTTTTGGAACTAATTGTGGGGGAAATGAGTGGGAAAGAAGGTAAGATAAAACTATAGTTTGCCACCTGCTGTTAGGTAAGCACTTTGGCCACAAATTCATGTCTTTGGTGTTTTTGTTGGTTTATACATGATATTATTCTCTGTATGCTTCATTCTGGTCAGAATATTGACTTAGGAAAGAAAGTCTCAATTTATTTGCATTTGTAACATACTGCTCCAGCTCTGATGATGAGCATTTAGAGAACTGAGTTCATCAAGAGTAGTCTTTACAAGCAATGTGTATCCTAAGGCGGTCGTGAACAGCATGCATGGACCACCCTGGTGCTGAGAACAGATTATTATTGCTAGAAAGAAACTAATTCTTAAGGAAAGATGCTCAAACTGATTCCAGCCTCCCCTGCAGTCCTTTCTGGACATTCGGAGTCAATTTGGGGAAAGTTCTGTGCAGCTTAGTTTTTTGTTTTGTTTTGTTTTGTTTTGCGGTAAGCGGGCCTCTCACTGTTGTGGCCTCTCCCGCCGCGGAGCACAGGCTCCGGACGCGCAGGCCCAGCGACCATGGCTCACGGGCCAAGCCGCTCCGCGGCATGTGGAATCTTCCCGGACCAGGGCACGAACCCGTGTCCCCTGCATCGGCAGGCGGACTCTCAACCACTGCGCCACCAGGGAAGCCCAAGCTTAGAGTTTTGACAGTGTTATTCATAATTTTCAATTACCTTCACGAAGATAAGAAAAAGGAAAATGTCATTTCATTCATAAATATTTAATCATATTTAGTATGGCTCTAAATTATGGCTTTAAAAAATTTGGCAATGACTTAAAAGAATGGAAAACACTTGCATGTAGCAGTTCATATATATTTCATCTTTTGCTGTTTAAAAATATGTGGTTCTAGACAATTCTGGCAGAAACAGTTTTTTACCTAATTTTAGCTGCAAACCCTAGGCAGTGTAATCGAAGAAGGTGAAGCCTCTACAGTGACATAGTTAGTTCCTCGTGTCCTAAATTGACATGGTTGATCTACCACCATTAGTGCTTCTCCATTTAGCATTGTCATAGCCACTTGAAAAGGTTTCCGGGTTTAATTTTGTTTTTGTGTTGTTTTATGAGGTATGTGTAAGCATGCACACGTGTGCATGTGAGTACATAGGTGCACACATGTACATTCTTTGGGGTTGCAAATAGGGACTCTAGTTTCCATTAAAAATGATACTGGTCTTTCCTTCTGTATGGATTTATAAACTACATGTGTATCCCCAGATCAACAACATAGAATAACCACACTCCGGGCCTTCTTTGGGATTAAGTTGGACCAGAAGTTTCTTTTATCTTGTATCGTGTGCTCCCAGAAATGTTTACTAAACCTTTCCTGGTTTACATTTTGGAATTATACCCTCTGCCTTTAGTGCAAGATCCACACTTATGAAACCTCCCAGCCTATTTGCTTTAGTAGTGCTCTAGGCATATAACCAATTAGATAACTCTGTGCTCCCTACCTCCACTGTCAATTCACTTATTTTTAAAAATATGTATATTATATTAGTAATACTTATTTCAAAAAATAATAAGAAACAGACAGCCAAAAGAAAAAAATCAGATACAGTATTAATAATTTCAAAATGTGCCTCTTCTTTTCTCTGTCATGTCCTGTATTTCTCCACCTGTGTCTTTTTACCTTTCCAGCTCTCTTTCTGTTTCTTTGTCTTTCTTCATTTTTGTCTGTCTGATTTGTTTCTTGTTCCTCTTTATGTCTCTGGATCTTCAATCCTTTGTCCTAGTCGCTCTGTTTCTGTCCTAGGACATTTTCGAATCAGAAAATAATAATAATAAGTAAAAATTATCCTTCTATAAGTTGGTGGTTAAGGCTTTGAAATCATACTGACATGGTATTGATCCTTGGCTCTGCTCATTGTATCTTTGAAAAATTCTTTCACCTACATAAGTCTTTTACTTTTGCATCAGTAGAATGTGATTGCTCTAAGGATTAAAGCAGATAAAGTGTTATTTACAGTACTTGGCATTTAGGAAATGTGAACAGTTATTCTTAGGAACATATTTGTTTGTGTTTCTTTATATACTTTCCTAATTATTTTATGATAAATTTGTAGGAAGAGAATTGCTTCATTATATGGCATGCATTTTTAAACACATATTTCCAAATTGCCCACCAGGTGGTTGGGTCTATTAATATTGCACGAGCAATTTTTGAGAATGTTCATATCCTGGCCAATGTTGTGGGCTATTATTCTTTTAAATGTTTCCTAATAGTAAATAAAGGTATTTATCGTTACTCTACTTTTATTAATAGTGAGGTCAAACTTTCTTTAAATTCTTTAGTGAATTGTATGCTCATATACTTTGCACAATTTTTCATTGAGGTGTTCAGTTTTTCTCTTATTCATGTATTAGAGCTCTTTATATATTAAGAATACTAGCTCTTTGTTATATGTGATATAAATATTTTCCCAGTTTTTTTGCTTGCTTGTAACTTAATTATGGAGTGTTTTTACTCAGGGATGTTTTAGTTGTTATCTATACAAATCATCAGTCTTTTATCATTTCTACCTTTGTAGATCTAAGTGTAGGGAAATATTTTTCTTTTCCTGAGAAACTCATATTGCTTTCCCCTTTTTGACTCTTCAGTCAAGTCTTCATTAGCATAGGTTATGAAGAGCAGGGTTCCATAGATAGTATAAAACCTTGGTTAAACATTATTATACTGAATACATGTTACAAAATGGACTACCTGCAAACTTGTTTATTAAAAGTTAAACCTAGTACTTGTGCATTTATTTGGCATTCTATGGATGCTGTCTGAAAGTCTGAACATTCTGTTAAGTAACCCAAAGTAACCCAAAACATTATAGAAATTGCTTGTTGGAAATATGTAGAAATAGTCTGTTGTTTTTTGTTATTAGTTGTGTTTGCTTTTAAGCATCAGGACAGAGCCTTTGAACCTTTAGTCTTAGAGCAAGTGTCATTTGTTGCATAGATAAAGTAAACTCTAGAGAGTCCGCATGGTTAAGCTTAGCATTATTAATGATCTCACTTTTGTGAGCTAGTGGTGGGACACAGCTCATTCTCTTCTCTCTGTCACTTGACCTCACGGTACCATCACAGCCTTCAGAGGCCACACCCTAATGTTATTTCCATCAATTTACTTCCTGTGAGTTCAGTGTCATTATCTGGATTAAGTTAGGCCACTAGAAGATGCATCAAAGTCAACTCCTTTCAAAGAAGAATTTTACTTTCTTGGTGCAGGTTCGTTGAGGTGCGGCTCTCTCAGTATGCAGTGGTGGCATTGTCTCTTCAAGGCCAACGTGGAAGGACTTTGTCATGTCATTTTCTTCTTTCACTTATTTTATTTGGCTTAATGAACAGTATGAAGATCGAAGAGAAATGAATTATTTTTGTTCTTCATTTAAATCATAAATTATTATTTTATAGTGTAATTTGTATAGTATCTCCCCGGCCCAATTACTAAATAATTTCACTTTTCAAAATGTAAAGCATTAAATATTTCCACCTCTGTTCAACCTATGTTTTCATTACTAGGTTGCATGTCAGATTTCAGGAGCAAGAAACAGAAGGACTAGATTGGGGTTGGGATGGGTGGGTAGAGGCTCATAGGTTGCAGAAGCGACAATGTGGCTTTTGTTGATTATTAGTGAAATTTCTAAAGATAGATACCTTATAAAATATTTTGTCTTAATTTGGGTTCATTTTAATTTCATGCATGCATATCGCATGTAACATCTATTACATTTTTTCAAACAGTCAAATTGCTCATATTTCAAACCATTTCCTCTATGCTATCACCACCGCCACCCTCTTGCTACATCAAGATTGGAGTACATGTTACTGTGAATGTCATTTTTGCTTCCCAGGAAGCTCAGACCCAGATTTACTGTTCAACTATAGCAGCTTCATAGATCCTTACTTGCATGCATATTTCTGATCCTCTTTTCTTTTTTTTTCACTCCACAAATGTGCTTTCTTGTATCCTTTGTGAAAAGAAGAAGAGTATAAATTGCCAAATTTTAAAAAATGGTTATTATGTCTATTATATACCCCCAAATTAATATCATATTTTCCTCTGCATTTACTTAATTGACCACAGCTTGGCTTATTTTTCCAATAATGAGGAAGGAATTTACCATGAGATATCCATATTTAATCAATACACATTGTGGCCAACTCTTAACCCAGTAACATGAATAGCTGTCAAGCAGGGGTTTCCAAGCAGTAATTTATTCTTCCTGCAAACCTTATTCAATGACATTACACACAAGAGGCACCCGGCTGGGCACCAACCATACAACTGTGTACACAACCACCTCTGTTCTGTGGAAGCCAGACCAAAAAAAACTGCAATACAGCATGGCAAGCGCTATGAGAGAGGTATGTGAAAGTACTGGGGTGTGGGGAGTGGGTGTCAGGGAACAGAGTTAGTACATGTGCAGCAGTGAGAGGTGGACGTAGTCAGGGACTCGGAACCAGTTCAGTGAGGCTGGTGAGACGCCATCTGAGAGGGCAAATCTCTAGAAATGGATTCACCAGGGGCTCAGTGAGGGGCTTTATTCTGAGCGCAACCATTAGAGTCTTTTAAGAAGAGGTATGCGTGATGTGCAATGTCGGGGGGTGGGGGGGTGAGGTAGTCAGATTTGCATTCAGGGAGAATGCAGGACAGTGGATCACTACATTGATGTATGAGCTCTCTACAGAAGAAGATCAGAGGTCTTTAAGCACTTCCCTGTTTCTAAATCTATGATGCTTTTGTTTGCTCTTTACCACCATCTGATGAAACTAGCGGATCAATCATGGTGGTTTTACAAATTGGACATGAACTTTAGGGCTCTTTGACGCGTTTAAGGGCATGAAAGGCTTGCACCTAGGTCCGTCTCATTCTACACCCATGACCTCCCATGCCCTAACCTCTCTCCCTTGTTTGTGGGTGAGGAAGGTGGTTCAGAGAGGGCAGTGTTTTGCTAAAGCTCATATAGTTAACTGAGAAGAGCTGGGGCTAGAACACCCATCTCCTGATTCACAGGAAAAGTACGATGCCTGTGTCTCCTAATCAGAACAGACAGGATGTGAGGCGCCCAGGAGAGAAGGGAGATTAAAGGCGAGGCGCCAGGGGCGGAACACTGAGGTGCACAGCGAAGGGTTCCCCAGTGAGGCAGCCCCGAACCAGCAGGTGACAGGGGACCAGTGACTTCTGACTGCTGTTCATTTTAGATTCTGACGCAGATATTTTCATTCATGAGCTTTATTATCATAGTCAAGCGACATAGTTTGCCTGTGAAACATCATTCATTCACCTAAAACAAATATATTCAGCTCTTATTAAGTTCCAGGGACTATGTTGAATGCTGAGGATGCAAAGGAGGGAACGTAGTCCCTTCATTCAGGGAGCTCTGATGGAAGAAAGAGGCATGTAAACAAGTAAATGACAGCACAACATGGGGAGTGGAGAAACAGGTAGGAAAAATGCTCTCTGGGAGCACAGAGGACAGAGATGGTCATGGAGCCTTCAGGGGGACTCAAGTTTGGGTCTCAATCTTTAAAGGTGCCTGAGAAATTACCAAGTAGAAGGGAGGAAGATATTCCCAAATAGAAAAACATGGTGCAAATTGCATAAATGATTTATAAATTTAAAAAAAAAGACAAATGGGATTTTTACTGTGTCTTAATATCAAGCATAAGAACAAGTATGTCCCTCTCATCTGTAATTAGGTTTTTAGGTAAATATCATTTTAAAGAGTTTAATCATTTTTATGACTTCTGAGCTCAACAGAGCTGGTATGAGGCCTGTGGCAACTTTTCTGGTTTTGCTGGTAAACAACCTCTTTTCCCAAACGTAAGCCATCCAGGCTTCAATGTGAAATACATCTGGGCATATATTTATCTTCTTTTTCTGAAGATTAATTTAAAAATTAATTTTTCATTGGTATAGTGCTGATTTGTGAATTAAATATTTTCCACAAAATAAAATTATTTCAAAAATGGCATTGTTTTTACTGTTTCTACTTAGGTATTTATATTTTGAAAATTAAAAAGTCCAATTTTGATGAAACAATGTGAAACTCTCAAACCTTAAATGTCGTTATCTTTTTTGTTTATCTGATTTTGTGTTTCAACCCACTGCAGATGTTATTTCTGTATTTTTAAGGCAAATTACTGTATTTGAGAGAAATGTTGAACTAGGTAACATATAACTTTATAAGTAAAGGTGAAAAAAATCTGTTCCCCCATTTGCTATTTTACTTAACCTGCTCTTGGTCTTAATAGCTACTTGTGTTGGTTACCATTTACCTAGGTCGTTTATTAAGTGAAATTCCTCCCAGGTGGGTTGGGCTGACTCTTGGTTGGTCACTTTTGTGATACTGCAGTGATCTGTGTTGTCCTTTGCGCTAGTAAAGCCTTGGTGATGAACCATTAAATAAAATGATCTGCCCCCAGGCCAGGGAGCTGGTCGATTGCCCAACAGTAATCCTGTACAATTAACTATCAAAGATTTGAGCACTCCAGCATTCTAAGAGAGGGAACTGCAGACACTCGGAAAAGCAGAAATGAAGATTGAACGTCTGGCTAAGTTTTGGTGTGGAGATGCGTTTGGATAGTTAAATTCATTATTATAACATTTAGATATTTCAACCTTTATCTTGAGTTCTAATTTGGTTGATTTTATTCAGTTCCAAGATAAAAAGTCAAAGAACTTGTTCAGTCTTTACCAAGGATAGAAATGCTTCCTTTATAATATAGACCTCAAACCTCTTGTGGAATGAAATAGGATATAAATAAAGTAAAAAATACTCTCCATGAGAGACAGCTTGAAACTATCATATTAAGGCGGGAAAATGATGTAAGTGATCGATTCTTTAGTTCTTAAGATACGTTGTCCGAAGGTTATGTTGTTAAGCCATTTTTAGTTACAGAAACCATAAATATTCATTTAGTACCTTGAAAATATTCTTTTGGCAATTCAAGCAATCACCTAGTCCACTAATAAGAATCTAAAGATCATATGTTTTTAGGCTGTGTTCTACAATACATATTGAGTTCATTACATAAGGAAGAACTGCCTTCTCATTTTGACTTATTTTTATTGTTTCTCCTAAGAGCTTTTTTCTTTTTTAAAAAATTTCTAAAGATGCACCTAATGTTCAGTACAATAGGTAGATATACATACTCAGAGATCAATATCTCAGCACCTTACCCGGTGAAACAGTATGTCAGGGCTTCAAACTTTTGAGTGGATACAAATTCATTTATCCATTCTTTCATTAACATTCCTTTATCGTTGAGCACCTACCACGTGCTGACAACAGTTTCGGAACTAAGGCTACAGGGTTAGACAGACGCTGACTTGCCTTTGTGGGGCTTACAGCTTGAAAGTGGAGATAAACACTTTAAAATCACATATCTGATAAATTAAGGTATGTGCTGTGAAAGAGACATGTAAACAGAGGACTTTAATCCCTTAGTCCTGGGAGCTAGGGAAAGCTTTTCTGAACCAGGACGATCACGGACAGTTCAAATTTAGTCTGGCTTTCAGTAGGAAGCCTGGGTTGACTTCCTAGGTTTAAGCAGGGGTAGTATCGTCCTAGGGGTGTTCTGAAAATCTGTGGTGATGTTGGTGATCACAGTGATAGATTTCTAAAGGCATTTCATCGTTGTGGGTCAGGTCCACTGGACCACTGCCATGTGTGAGAGCTTCTGCTTTATTTCTGAGAGCTGAGAGTCAGCTTTTCAAAGCGTCTTTTACCTCGCCTGTTAGAACTGGGGTTGCCACTGTACTTTTTACCATTTTGAGAAACTGCATCACTAATAAGAAGCCTCCTCATGAAATGTGAGTTGGCTGTGCAAGACACTTTTAACCAGGTGACTTTGTGCCTGTGAATCCACAGTGACACTATTGCTACCTATGGCTGCAAGCATATACCTCTGCATTATACATGTGGCCATGCCTCAGCCTCTCCAAAGTGAAATGTGTATTGTTTTATTTTACATTCCTTTTGTTCTCTCTGTCTTTATACATGTAGGTCATTATATTGAGTTGTTTAATTTCTGTGTGTAGATAGATAACATTATATGTGATTTTATTTCAGTATAGTAAAGGGGACATTATAAAAAGAGAATCTTGAATCTGAAGAGATGAAAACTACTCTTTTCAACAATACATGTGTTTTAACATATAAACAAAAGTGCTTTAGTATTCGGACTGAAAAAATCATTTGATTCTTGAACTTTGGAATGTTTCACAGATAAAGCCTGTTGAGTTTTAAATGAGACTCAGAAGCAAATGTCTCCTTTTTGACTGTTTTCTGGCCTGAGTTTTAGAGCCATCTCTTTGACTCCACACACAGAATGATGCTGAGGGAAACATGTTACAATAGATCACTTGGGAATATTTGCAGTGGGTTGTCTTGTTTGGGCTATTTAGTACTAATATGACTGGGTAGAATACTCTAAAATTGAAAGGTCATTTGAAGAAAAATTACTTACAAATAAAATCAAGATTTTTAGAATGCTTTCTTGGAGTGGGCCTACCCCTCTGGAGGACAGCCAGTAGTTCAATGAAAACACATTGAGATGCTTTACAAGAGCACTTTGTTTTAATAGATACCATCGTGAATGAGTAAGACACCATCCCACTAGTGCTACAAAGAAAGTATGACTAGTTTCTGGTCCAGAACACCCAATTACATTCTTAGTATTTATAGAGATAGCCTCCTGGAGATTATAGGAAGTATGAAGTCAGGAGAAAAGAAGCAGATTTACCTAGAGGACAGTAATTATATCTGCATTAGACATAGGAACTTCTAGTTGACAAAACAAATATTGAAGAATACAATTGAGGATACTAGGAATATTAGGAATATATGTAATAGTAAAAGTCAGAAAATCAGATTTATAAAAATAAATTAATGTCTTCCTTGACTTTCCTATTGACTTTTTTGTGAACATCAAATGGGATAATATGTAAACAATATTTTGTAAGTTCTAAGCATTAGGTTGTTTTTGTTCACAGTCTTTCAAATATACATAATACTAGAATGTGTTAACAGGAGTTTATCAGGAGCCAGCCAGCAAGTCTGAAACATGATGAAACCAGATGTATTCATTTTTCTCAGGGATGCTATAATCACAAATTTTGATTCATCAATTCTTACACTATTTATTTGTGGAGGTTCAAATAAATATAGACAGAATCAATTTACATTTGCCACCCCTGGTGTCATCTTTTTGTTATCTTTTCCAAGAAGTCTAGAGTCTTCCTCCAAGATGATGCCACTTTGTAGTCATCTTTTATACTATGTCTAAAAACACATTTTCATTAGAGTATTGATTCTCTCAAATAGAGGCAGTTTTTTTTTTTTTTTTTTTTGTGGTATGCGGGCCTCTCAGTGTTGTGGCCTCTCCTGTTGCAGAGCACAGGCTCCGGAGGCGCAGGCTCATTGTCCATTTCTCACGGGCCCAGCCGCTCCACGGTATGTGGTATCTTCCTGGACTGGAACACAAGCCCTTGTCCCCTGCATCGGCAAGCGGACTCCCAACCACTGCGCCACCAGGGAAGCCCTGAAATAGAGGCAGTTTTAAGCCTTCTACTTCTTCAACAGAATTAAAGCAATTACCACTTCCAAATAAGGTCTATGTAATAATGAACATGAGGGAAGAGACGTTTGAAGGGCAAAGGGATATTATTCTTTGTTTATTTTAATATATTTTTAATTGCAGTATAGTTTATTTACAATGTTGTGTTTAGTTTCAGGTATACAGCAAAGTGATTCAGTTATATATATATATATATATATATATATATATATATATATATATATATATATACTTTTTTAGATTATTTTTCCCTCATAGATTATTACAGAACATTCAGTATAGTTCCCAGTGCTATATAGTAGGTCCCTGTTGGTTATTTATTTTATATATAGTAGTGTGTATATGTTAATCCCAACTTCCTCAAAGGGATATTATTCTTTCTCTGGAAATAATATCACACAAGATCTGTCCTTGAAACTTTCCTGCTTAAGAGGTGCTGGATCAAAGGGTTTCTTACGACTCTTCTTTCTATCTCTCATCTTTATTAAACCTTATTTTTCTCATGGTTTTTGTTCCCTGCACTTAGATGTTGAGGATGGGCAGCCATTCTCATTATTTCCTCTTTCTTCTGTGCCTTCTTCTCTTATCAGGACCTAGGTTTTCCTACCTTTAATGTGGAGGTCCTTCTGCCGCTCCGCTCTGTCTAGTCCCACCCCCCATGAATAGGCAATTTCCAACCTATGGTTCAGAGTTTCTGGTGCCTGAGACCCTTCAGCAGTGAGAACCTTGGATGGGAGAGGTGGGTGTCTGCAGAACCATTAACATTTGATGAATAAAATCAAGAACGTGATTTATTGGTACATGCAATAATGGTTGTAAATAAACGTGTTTCCAGGAGAAACTCATAAATATCATAGTTGATTGTTATTGAGGAAATGAAGTAAAAAGAGAAAAATCAAAATTTACTTTGGTTCCATCTAAGAAATACAGACTATAAGCACTTATACAAACTGCTTAAAAGGTATGTCCAAGTACAAATGATAAGAGTAACAATCATGCATGTTATAAACTTTCTGGTTTAAAAGTGTTAATAAGGATGATTTATCATTTAAAGATCCATCTTAGCATATGGGTCACATTAATTTTTACATGTTTTATTGTAGCACCTAAACTTTATATTCGTATGTTTGTAATCATCATCATTTGTTTCTTTAATTATACGGTTGATCTCAACAACATTAACAAAATGAAGGGAGTATTGGGGCATTGAGAGTGCAATAGGGGTTCTCTCATTGTATTGGTCAGATCTTATATACAGAGTTTAGGATTACATATTTTTTAAAAAAGCTATATAGAGAAATGTAAAAGGGACAAAGCTCATTAAAACACTTTACACAATTTCTCAAAGGAAATTGTCAATATCACTGATACTAATCTGGAAAGGGGATGACTAAGGAGTATTTAGTAACTTTAGTCCAAGAATGGAGAAATTTTTTTGTTTGTTTATTTGGTTATGCTAGCCAGTTCTCTAGTTCTATAGACCAACTGGGTTTACTGTGAAATTAAGTAGAGATTATTTTCACCTTGAGATCTTCTCAGCTGTAAGTGGATAATTAAGCATTAGAACAAGCTTACCAAGGAAAGCCATGAAATCTCTATCCTTGTGGATTTTTGAAATCTTGGATGATTTAAGCAAAGACTTGAGCTGGTCAAAGACTTGAATATAGAAGAGATGCCATTTTGCTGTTTCTTTTACTGCCCATTCATATTCATATGTAGAGATGGAGATTGTTCCAAAAAGACGGAATCTCTAAATGTCCAGCTCTGTCCATTCCCACTCCAGCTGGTCCTTTCGGAGGCAATGTCAGTTTGCCTCTATTTCTGACCATTAGTTTCAGGTTGCCATTCTTTTTTTAACCTAATATCCATATTATTAAATTTTTTGACTATGTTATTGGAAGCAAAAGTCATTTCTTCCCTGCTGTGGGTTAAGCAGTACCTCACTATTGTTCCAACTTTCTGGAATTCTTCACAATAGGTTCCAGACCTAGGTTAATTAACAACTCTGTTAACACCTCCTGGAGCTCAAGTGGTTCAAATACAACCTACTGAGACATTATTTCTTAAAAGGTGAAGGCTAATGACCCAACTTTTAGTCACCATCTCAGAGGCCAGTTTTCAATCTCATAAAAATTTTAAGTCAAGGAAGCTCAACATAGAAAGTCACGAGCTGTCATAAAATACCATTCCGGATACAGTAGGTTGGAATTGCCTGGGCACTTGGTAACCTAAAATACAAGTTAACAGTAATTCCACCTCATTTAGTTGTGTTTAAGGTACTTGATAGTTATGCTTAATAGACCATAAAAATTATACCTTAAGACACTACTTAAATACAATAATAAATCCTTGTACAAAGTTGTCCCAGAAACTGCAATTTAAAAAAAATCATTATAAATGTTAACTAAACCACACATTTGTCTGTATGAAGACTTCTTGAGTATATAAAATTGTAGATGTGCCAAAATTCTTAAAAAGAATCAATTTCAGAGCATAGTTTGGTGTATGCCCCTTTTTTGGTAATTTGGGTAATAAATATTTAAAGGTAGTTTTACTCAAATATTAATATTTTATAAGTGTATGTTGATATATCTTGAATGAAATGAACTTTTCTTCTCTAATAAACAACAATAATCCCAGCAGAAATCACCTCTAAGTGACATGGGACCAAAACTGGATGACAGTGTGTTATGTAGCATGATATCAGTGTTCCTATATCATTACTGAATATCCATGAGGATAAAAGGAATTAAAATGCAAGAATATAGACTGCCACAAAAAGGGCAATAGAACAGATTATTCCCTATCTGCTGCATTGCCAGGCATAGTACTATTAGATACCGCATACCTGTTATTTTATTTAATCTTCAAAATCAGCCCATGCAGCAGTTATTATAGCTCTTAATAAAAAGAAGAGAAAAATGAGGCTTAGTGGTTAAATAATTTACTTAAGATCATACTTCTATTAATTAAAGAAGCAGCATCCAAATTTCAATCTATCCCACTTCAAAAATCCATGCTTTCATCTAGATCATAACACATCTATGGCATGACCACAGTTAAAGAGCTAAGAGAAATCAGGGAAAGCTTTCTAATGTGTCTTATATCCCTCAGTGATAGAAGAAATGGCTAGAACATAAAAAGTGTTAAAAGTATTAGACACAAATAGGGTGGAACTTTGAAAAATGATTGATTACGTGATAATAGTACTGCCGTATTTTCTAGAAATCTTGTGGAGCAAGTGTTAAAAAGGACAGGTTGAAAATTGGTCATGTAGGCCAGTTGATGTCAAAAGTTTTATTCAAGTCATTGGGATTTTTATTAAGAAGCATCTTAATGTCTTAATTCTGGTTCTAGCAAATATTTTTGTGTTTCTTTTCTCCCATTTTTAATGTGATTTGGTGGTGGGAGGTTGCTGAGAGCTTAATCAAATCAACATTTTGTGTGGCCGTCTTATGACTTAACAAATTATTCAAAAGTTACTGCAACTGGGATATTTAAAGTGATGTATAGCATAACATATAAGCACATGTAACTTAAGTATATGAATAACCTTTCTTTGAGGAAATATCCAATTTTAGTTATTGCTTGAAAAGTAAAAACACTATTATTTCTGTGGCCAGGGGCTGTGGAAAATATTGAATCCTGTATTATTGATTATCAAAAATGAATATCTCATGGGATTTGTAGGCCTTACAAGGATCTATGGATTTAAGATCAGAATAGCAAATTTTCTAGTTATTTTCCCCTTTTCTCTTTTTGGTTCAGAATGGAGGTTAGCCGGTAAAATAATGCTCAGCAGAATATTTTGAGAGCAATTTATCTGAATATTGATTTATTGAAACATTTTATAATAATTCTTAAAAGTTCTTTTAGAATGTACAAAAAAGGTGTTTTTACTGCTTTTCAATTACTAGTGAAAGGAATAATTTATTATCTCAAGAAAATGGAACTTTTCCTTTCTCAAGAATGAGTCTGCAGCGTTCTATTGGTCCAGCATAGCTTGGGACCCATGCTAGCTTTTCTATTAATATAGTTTTCTTTCCCTTTCTAATATTCAGTTACTCCCAGTCAAAACCCAGCAGAAAGACAGACTCTTCAGAGAATCAGAGTTCCCTTGTTTCATTCTCTGTCTCTGTCTCTCTCATAAAGGGGTGTCTCTGTGTGTGTGTGTGTGTGTGTGTGTGTGTGTCTGTCTATCTGTCTCAACATGATGCAATAAATATGACACAGGCATAGGAATCAGCGTGTCCTAAGCTTGCATCTCAGTTTTATTACCAGATAGGTGACAGAGGTGTCTTCATTTCACAGGAGCTCAGTTTCCTTATCAGTAAAATGGAGATTAAATGAGGTAACATAAAAGCATCTTATTACATCCCCTTATATTTAGTCAGTGTACTTTAGTTCCAATTCCTTCCATTTTCTTAACTCTTATATTAACATTATGTTGATATTTCTGGGTTGGGACAAATTCTTTAGGTAAACCTTTGTGTTTTCTTCAGTTTTGCCCTAATGACTAGGAAACATGACTTGGGTTCTCCTGGCCGGCTGGCCTTCTTCATCGCCAGATCTCACGTGCTCTTGTTCTCCCAGCACGTCTTTGAATGCTGCTCAGTAAAATCAGCATTCATGGGTACATAAGCCTTCTTAGAGACCTACTGCAAATAGAATGGGGAGAGAAAGAGAGACAGCATCTATCAGATACCTGCACACAGCGGTCTGTGTGTTATTGTCTGACAATCTTATTAAAAATATGTGAGACAGGGCTTCCCTGGTGGTGCAGTGGTTAAGAATCCGCCTGCCAATGCAGGGGACATGGGTTCAAGCCCTGGTCCTGGACGATCCCACATGCCATGGAGCAGCTAAGCCCACGTGCCGCAACTACTGAAGCCCACGCACCTAGAGCCCATGCTCCGCAACAAGAGAAGCCACCGCAGTGAGAAGCCCGCGCACCGCAACGAAGAGTAGACCCCGCTTGCCGCAACTAGAGAAAGCCCGCGCACAGCACCAAAGACCCAACTCAGCCAAAAATAAATAAATAAGTATATGTGAGACAGATAGCATTAGCTATACTTTACAAGAGAAATTGAGCTTTCAAGGGATTAACTTCTAAAAGACAAATAGCTATTAAGAGGTAGAGCAAAAATTGAACTTTGCGCTTTCTGTAAAACTTTGTTCTTCCAAAATACAATATTGCTATTAAAAGAGAACTACTTTTCTAAATGGAAGCACGTGGTTCGTTATTGAATCCATTTTGTAGAGAAGGATTGGACAGCCTATAGTGAACACATAGTTGGAGTAAATAAGGCATGTGTGTAAGTAAGTGCAATGAAAGAGAAAATATGTTAAACACCATGAGGGATTCAGATAAAATAATGTTTGGTTTAAAGGGAGACAAGGATATTTCTGGTTGTAGTGCTTGAGAAAGTCTTTTTTGTTGAGGTGACATTTGTTTTTGTTTTTGTTTATTTAATTTTTACCGAAATATAGTTGATTTACAATGTTGTGTTAGTTTCAGGTATACAGTAAAGTGAATCAGTTATACATATATATATATATATAAATGTATATATTATTTTTTTACATTCTCTTCCAATAACCTATAAAGGTTATTACAAGATATTGAGTATAGTTCTCTGTGCTATACAAGTAGGTCCTTGTTGGTTATCTATTTTATATGTAGTAGTGTGTATATTTTAATCCCAAACTCCTAATTTATCATTCTCCCCTCCACTTTGGTAACCATAAGTTTGTTTTCTACGTCTGTGAGTCTATTTCTGGTTTTTAAATAAGTTCATCTATATCCTCTTTTTAGATTCTGCATATAAGGCATATCATATGATATTTTTCTTTGTCTGACTTACTTCACTTAGTATGATAATCTCTAGGTCCATCCACGTTGCTGCAGATGGCATCATTTCTTATTTTTTAATGGCTGAGTAATATCCCATTGTGTGTGTATATATATATATACCACATCTTCTTTATCCATTCATCTGTCGATGGACACTTAGGTTGCTTCCATGTCTTGCTATTGTAAATAGTGCTGCTATGAACATTGGGGTACATGTATCTTTTCAAATTATGGTTATCTCTGGATATATGTCCAGGAGTGAGATTGCTGGATCATATGATAGCTCTATTTTTAGTTTTTTAAGGAACCTCCATACTGTACTCCATAGTGGCTGTATCGTTGAGGTGACATTTGGATTTGGCTTTAAATAATGGGTGGAATTTGGATACGTAAGCACAGGAAAGTGGAAAGGATAGGAAGTGGGGAGACTATGAACAAAGGCAAATAGATAAGAGAGTAAGCTGGAGGTATTTAATAAAAAAGGTGAGCAGTTCGTTTTTTCTTGCATGTAAGGGCAAGGAATGGAATAATCAAGAAAGGAATGTGAAATTTTGAATGATATGTTAAGGATTTGGGAATTCAATAAACACTAGGGTAGGGTGCCATTGATGGATTTTGATTACAGGATTGGCATACTATGATATAAGAATAATATTAATGGTCATAAAGAGTAATAATGCAGGCCATGATGCTAAGTGCTCACCTTGTGAATATAGTCAAGCTATTTAGGGGATGATGACAGTAGTTCCCATGAAGTAACTAGCTTTGGTAGGGACAATGGGAGCAGAAAGTTAAGGATGAAGACTGTATTAGAACAGATAAACACTTAACAACTTACTAGATGCCCAAGGCAGGGGAAAGGAAGGTTTCTGAGGTGACACCCACATTTCTGTTTTGTATTATAATCAGAAATGTAGAGGACACAAAGGAGGAGCAGAAACAGGTTTAAAAGGAAGAATAATGAACTCACGTGTGGATTGTAGCATTTGAAGGAAAGGTGGAGATAGATTTTGGGTTGTTAGAGGCGTGATGTGAGCTTAGGAAGAAAGGTCACTGTTAGGTATCTTGATTTGTGAGTGATCTGCATCAAGGAGATAAATTAATCTATGAGAGAAATGAAATAATATAGGAGAGATTTGCTGTTGAAAGACAGAGAGAGTACAGTAAAAAAATCTATGTTGTATTAAGACAAAGAAGAAGAGATACCAAAAAAGACAAAACAGAAACAACCAGAAAGATAAGAGCTTAGAGAGCTTTCCACTGAAGTCAAAAGAAGAGATATCAAGAAAGAAAAGGTGGCCGGCAATGTCAGGTATTGCAAGGAAACCCAGGGTGATGGATAATGAGAATGATCTCTCTAAAAATCCTTACTTTTGAACATAGAGAGTGAACCTGCTTTTATATTTGTGACATCATCTCGTATGCCTTGTGTACTTTTCTCTATATGAGAGGCTTTCCATTGAATCACCTTGACTTGACTCTACTTTTGGAGTCAAAGGGTCTCTTGATGTCATTCTCTTTGCAAATTATCATATACATCAGTGCATGGAGCCAAAAATCTTAAAAATTATTATTTAAATATCAGCAAATAAACCAGAAAAGTTTAATATTTTACATTGATCACATTTTCTCCTATCATCTTATTAGGTATTCTATGACTTTTTTTTTTTTTTTTTTAACTACTTCTTAACAGTATACACGTTTTTGGAATCAAAACCGTGATCAGGGCTTCCCTGGTGGCGCAGTGGTTGAGAGTCCGCCTGCCGATGCAGGGGACACGGGTTCGTGCCCCGGTCCGGGAAGATCCCATATGCTGCCCGTAAGCCATGGCCACTGAGCCTGCACGACCGGAGCCTGTGCTCCGCAACGGGAGAGGCCACAACAGTGAGAGGCCCGCGTACCGCAAAAACAAAAACAAAAACAAAACTGTGATCAGAAACCTGTGGGTGGGGATTTCAGGCTCCTGCTGCCATCTCAGCACTGTGAGCTGAAGCTTACTTCCTCAAAATTGAGGCTGGATAGGCAAAATAAAGACCATGGCTTTTATTTTACTTATTTATTTATTTTTAATCACACTTCTGCCAGGCAAAATGGACATTTCTAGCTTTTTCACAAGTCTTGTTAAAGCTTTCTTGGACCTGAGTTGACACAGGTTCTATTAAAAATATCACTGTTATAAAACAAATACATTTTGCTGTAAATAATCATCTCTATCTAGACATCCCACAGGTGTCTCAAATGTAGGATGTCTAAAATACAGCACATCCCTTTCTCCATCCTGGTCATGATATTGCATCTCCCATCTCTGTCCATGGCAGAATCCTCCATTCACTTGCCGTAGCTAGAAAGAAAGCAGGGAGCTATATTTAATCTTCTTTCTACTGCTCCTCACTATATTCATCCGGTCAAGAAGTACTATCAGATATTTTGTCCTGATTAACTCTTCAGTCTGTCGGGTACTCCTCTCTTGCCTGCCACTAGTTCTGCCTCCCTAATACTCTTTCTGACCATATTATTTAGCATATTGCTATGTGCTGGGCATTATTCAGGTACTGGAGATCAAACAATGAATTTGAAAGAGTCATTCCATGCCATCGTGAAGCTTTAGTCTGGTGGAGAAAACAGACACCTATCAATCAATGATATTAATATTTAATTTTCAATGGGATAAATGCTTCAAAGAAAAAATACAGAGTACAACAGGTGAAGAAATAGGGCAGGTTTCTTAAGAAAAAGAAAAGACTCTTAAGCTGAAAAACCGTGACTTAGAGGATGAATGGGAATAAGACAAAGTAGAGAAGGAAAGCATTCAAGGCTGAAGGAATTCTGGAAGCTCTACCCTTGGAATGAACCTTACTTGGAAGATCTGAAATCAGGATAGTTGGAGTAAAGTGAGCAAGTGCAGAAGATGAATGAACCCAAGCTACAGTTGGGTTGAAGCCAAATCATGCAGGGCCCTTAGGTATGAGGACCATGTACTTAATCTTCAAAGCTGAAATATTTTTTAAATGAAGGGGCAATTGGTGTTAAACTGGAAGTGATCTGGAAAGGCCTGGCCATACGGTCACCTTAGAGTCATGTTAATGATTTTAGGTTTTATCCTAAGAGAAAAGGAAAACTATTGAAGGGTATTAACTTGGGGCGTGAATTTATCAGATTAGCTTCTCAAATAGCGTTTTCTTCCACCACCCCTACCTTCTCTGCCTACTTTTTCCTGTTTCATTTTCTTTCACAGCCCCTATCAAAACCTGAATTTATGTATTTATTTTTTTAATTTCTTTTTTGCTTCTTGACTTTAGGCTCTGTGAGGGCAGGGACTTTGTTATATTCACTGCTGCAATTCTAGTAGCTAGAATAGTGCACGGCATACAACAAATGTTTTATAAATTGTTGAATGCATGAATCAGAATCAGATTGCTTTTTCAAGGCACTTGTGGTTATTGTCTGAATTGAATAGAAAGAATAAGAGTTGATGGCCTGAGAGGTGGTAACAGGTAGGAAAGTTGACAGATGGAGAAATAAGAGGTATATTTAAGAAGGAGTGATAATTTAGAGGTAGGTGGTAAGGAAGAAGAAGCATCAAAGGTGACTTCCAGATTTCTGGAATGAACCTCTGAATTAATTTGAGGTGCCACTAACGGAAACGCTTGGGGAAGGAATATGGTGTCATGGTAAAGACTGCAGGGGTTCAGACTACTGTCTCTTGTCATCGACACTATGACTTTGGGCAAACTGCTTAATTTCTGCATGCCTCGATTTTGGCATCTCTACAATGGAGGATAAGATTAGTACCTACTCTGTAGGCCACATTGTGGGGATTGAATCAAAGAATGTTCAGAAGGCATTTAGAATAGTGCCTAGTGTATAAAAAAGGACTCAGTAGAAGTTAGTGTGGGAAAGAGTAGGGGACAAGTAAAAAGGGAGAATCAGTTCAGTGTTGTAGTTTTTGAGTTTTGGTTGCCCTGAGACATCCAAGGGGATATACCAAGATGGCGTTTGTAGGAAATGAATTTCGATCCCAGAGGAGAGACCTGGGTCGGAAATAGAAATTGGGAGTCACCTGAATATGATACTAAACTCTGGAAGACACAAACACGTAATGGGTAAGGGAGACTGAGAAGTATCAAGAGAATTAGGGCAAAAGCCAGGAGCCAAGAGGAGGAACAGTGAAGAGCTATGCCAATACTTGTTGTTGGCCTTTGTTTTAAGGGCCATACAGCCAGACTGCTCGTCCAGTCTGCTGTGGCCACAGTGGTCTTTATGAAACATGAAGACTAAACCCATCTCATTCCCACTTCACATCTTTCAGTGACTCCCCAAGTCACTCAGTTCTGAGTCCAGTCTCAGCCTGCCATGCAAGGTACTTCACATTCTGTCCAAATGTGCCTCTCAGGACACTTCCTAGTGCATCAGATATGCCACACTTTCTGTTACCTGTAGGCATGATACACGCTGTTCTATTCGTTTGGGCTGCCCTTCCACCTGCTGTCCACAAGGCTAACTGTGGGTGGACCTGCCAGAGGGACCTTTCATCTACTCCTGTGGAATCTCCTGTTTCTCCCCAGGGAGTGACCTTACCGCACCAGGTTTTCTGGGTTCATTTTGTTTCTCTGAGGCCACGAGTTCACTGAGGGGATACTGGGCCTCCTTTGGATCTCCAGTACCTCGTGCAACGCTTGCCGTGGTGCGCACACTGAATGTTTGTGGAATTAAAAATGGTTAAAAAGTGTATCTCACTAACTTTCCAAACTCCACATAACCATTTCGCATTTACTCAGACAATCCAGAAAAAGTTTAATATAGGAAAGATCCATATTTAGAAATACTCTATCCATACTATAGTCAGATATATTCAGATAAACTAGAGGTGGGCTAAATTGGTTCATAGAGTTATTAGATGATGTTAAATGTCACAGAATTATTATCTAAATCTGTAAATAATATACTTTTTCTATAATCATATTTAGTAAGTTGATTGAGTTCTGAGTTTAATGATTTATATGTCATACATATTTTTGTTTACATTGACTCAATTCTTAAGTGCTTACTTAATTCTAGCACTTTTACAAGTGGTTTGGAGGTGAAAAAAACGGTCTTCTACCTCTTGGTCTCCTCTGGGTTGATACAAAAGATATGTAAACAAAGGATGGGAGAATGGAGCCTTCATATTCTGTAACTGTTTAACCCTGAAAGATGAGTTTCATTTTAATATTTGGCATTGAAATAATCTATGTAGGACCATTACTACACTACTTTTTAGAAAACTTGGATTTTTTTAAATGAACTAAGTAGCTAATTTGATTATCTAATTTATTTCATCTATACTTTAAATTTATATCTTTTGCTATGGATTAGAAATGACATTTAGAACTTTTATTGAGGACTAGAGGAAAATTATACCCCTCTTTTTCAGGCACATAATTTCAGGCTTAATAAGTAAAAGAGTATACTGGCAAAAAAAAAAAAAAAAATTACAGTTTTATCTGGGAGACATGACAGCATCAGCTATTCAGTCAAATCAGGAATTTTCCTATCCCTTCCAAAGCGACCCATTTTTGGACCCGAATGAATGAAAGCACTGGTTGTTTTGGCTTTCCCCACCCTAGAGTCTAGTCCAAATTCTGGGCTCAGAAGTTTCTCATCTGAGAATCATCAGATAATAATGAGTCATTATCATTATAGTGATGAGTGCTATTATGGCATTCAGGGCCCTGGGTCTGAAATGGCACATATTTGGTGGTAACGCGTTTGTTATTGTTAATCATGGCAGGTGACGATGAGATTACTGGAAAAAAATATTTTGAAGTGGTATCATATGTTCATCAGGAAGAAATGGGTGATTCTGGTAATTGAATTTGCCCAGGTTTGTAAATCTTTTTCCATCCATTTCATTCAGATTTAAAAATAGATGTTATTAAGTTCAAAGACTAATTCTAGCCGTATTGGCTGACAGAAATACATCTGTCTTGATTCACATTTACTCTATTTTATGTTTCCTGATTTTTGAGAGAATGAGTTATTCAGCTTCATTCTCACTTCTGAATATTAAATAAACCGTTTTGCTTGTGCTATTTTTTTCTGTGAAATGGAAGAATAAGAAATTATGTATGATATTTCTAAGGGACACATGCAAAATATATACTGTAAGGGAGATAACTTCAAATTATTTCAAAATAGTATACTTTCCCATAAATATCATAATTTAAATTCATGATTTTTAAAAAAGAAATATGATTTTCCTGACTTTTACATACATCATTAGATATATATGACACGTATTCAGGTCTGTGTAATATTTTAGAACTTTGAAAATTCTTTACAAGACAGTCAATTCTAAAGGATTTGTACTGGTCTAGATACTTGGTCCAAATAGCTAAAAAATTATTTTAGAGGTGTATGAAGCATACTAACAAGCTATCTAAAACTTTTGCTCTTTTACATCTACAAAATATTATCAGTGATAGTGGCAGGCGATTTTATCTAGAAACAATAAAAATATTGGCCTGATTGAAAAGATAGCAGGCAAAATTGGATATTTCCAGCTAGAGTTCTGTGTTATAGGGTAAAGTAAATAATTTTAAAATTGATTAGCATTGCCTAAAAGGCAGAGTCACAGGCTGTGAGAATATGAATAGGTGGCTTGAATAGATAATGATGTGAAAAATGTGAGGATGTTTATATTTAAATGCAAAAATCCATGCAAGAATCCAGTGGCTAGATGAATTTGTTATTAATACTGTTCCCTAAACCACTAATGAGAAATGCTTTTTTTTTTTTTTTTAAAGATTTAAGATTGTGTAAATGCTTTGTACCTAACACTGATGGAAGTAATTGGTAAACTGCTTAATCAAGTCCCACTTGGAAGTGAATGGGAACTGCAGGGTGGAAAATGTAGGCTGGGTAAGGAACCCAACAAGTCAGCAGAGCTCTCTTTACAGAAAGAAACAAAGATAGCAGTAATTAATGACCCTGACTCTGTGCCAAAAAAGCTTTCTTCTGACAACTCCAACTTAATTAAAACTTAAGACATTTCAATGGCCTCAGAAAGCCCCTGATGGGGTGAACTCTTGCAGACGCGTGAGAAAATTTTGTAAATTAAAGGAAAAGATGTGTGTTACCACTAGTGCCATGACTCTAATCCCTGACAGTCAAAGAATCTATTTAGCCCAAGCCTTTTCTTTTAACTGGCTCACACCTGCAGGCTTCCTGGCACTTCCTCTGTACCAGAGAAGGCCGTTTTTGTGTTTTACGGAAGATCAGATAATAGGAGTCTTGCTGTTCCTTTTGTTTTTGTGCATTGTTCATTAGCCTGTGAGTGTTGCAGGCACCCTTGATATGCTTGGCTTGATCCGGAGTAGAGCATTGCCTGAAAGCTTTAGGTGGTGCAACACGGGGTAAAGATGGGTTGGCGGAAAAAGTAAGGTTTTTTTTTTTTCTGGGTTTTTTTTCTGTTTTTTTTTTTTTTTTTTTAAATGTGAAAGTGGCTCAAATTAAAACTCACAGTTGATGGGGCAGCCTGAATGGCTGTGGCCTGCTGTTCTTAACAGCAGAGTGACAAGAAACGAGGTTCTGTGCGAGACAGCGCAGATTGGAGACACAGGGAAATGCGTTGTTAAATAGCCCTTGCTCCTTTTCTTGGTGCCATTTTTAATTCACTCGAATCAACAAGCATACAGATTCCTAGGAGGTATGGAAAACAGGTGTACTGTGCTGGAAAGAAAATCGCCGGGTGATTTATTTATTAATAAATATATCGAAGACTGAAATCTTAGAAATGGCATTGGTGGAATACCAATTGGGGTGAATGGGTCCTCAATTTACATGAGAAAAAAAGGAGTTTAATTTCTCCTCCCTCCCCTCTGGAAAGTGTTTTGGTGGGTTATA